>NC_141344.1:17325585-17538085 GCF_057382095.1 Aulonocara sp. 'chitande type north' Nkhata Bay
TCAGATTGGATTAAAATGGGACCTTGCCCCTTCTCACCTTGGTGTCCACATCTATTGATAAGCCCATTTGCTGTGGCCCAAATCAACTAACTAAGCAACCTTGTAAAGCCCACTGAAAAACACAATGACCTTGTCTTTTTCTGTTCTGGACCAAATGCTTTACATCATCCCCACCTTTCTCTCCTCATGACCCAGGCCACACAAGGTCATGACAGATCTCTCCCCCCCCCAATGTTCCTTTACTACTCCTTAGAGAAGCAAGCTCTGTGAATGAGCAGCCAAACAGTAAAAGACCTCCAGACAACCTTGGAGAGTCTGTTCCAATCTATACAGCCAGCAGGTGATGTTTATCTCTAGTATAGCAGGAAGGAGTCCTCTCTAATTGTTCAAAGCCACATATTGTCACGGTGGACAAAGAGAGTCTATTAAGTTCATGCTATAAGATTCAGGGGAAGCAAACCATAGCATGTGATATGTCAAAACCATGCCAGCTGGCACCACCTCTACATGTGTACACACAAATTTGCAAATGTTATTTTCAAATGTCTTCATTAATAAAGCCATTTATTATGTCTTGCACAGCTCAAGAGGCAAGGGATCTCTCTCCCTTAGCATTCACAACTGGACTAAACCCAACAAAGGACCAAAAATGTGAAACATTTTGCAAAATAAAGCCTGTTTAACTTTATTTTTTAAACTTTTTTTTAACATTGTAAAAACTCCTTTCTGGGCTCCACAAAATTCCTGGCCTGCAACGCTTGCCTTGACTAAAAACAAACTTTTGCACCTAAGGCGTGCAAAGGTCTGTGGACGGACACAGTGAGCGGAAATGGCTACGGTCTCTGTTAGGTTACATGCTGACACGCATCGTGTGTGTGCTTCAATGCCTTGGTGAAACTCTAACCTGTTCAAAAACTACTTAGGAAAACAAACACAGCTCTCATTCCAAATAAATGTCTGTTTGAAATGAAATGTTGAACAAATATTTTGGATTTGCTTATACAGAGAGAAAGAATGGAATACATTTTGTAAATGGACTTTGAGCTGAAGAGGGAACTCACTTTGAGGGTGGCGCAGATCAAAGGTTGTGCACTGCCTGTTTGTAAGGGCAGAATACCAACAGCCACATTACTCTGGCAACAGGACCCTTCCTCAGCAGGGTGCACCTGGAGAACACTAAGGCCAGTGTTTTGGCCAGAAAAGTCAGAGGCTTCACTTTCAACTGCTTCTCTCCCAATTTTCTTTCTGAAACCCAAGCTACTGTAAGACTGAAGAACATAAGAGAAAAGTCACCCAACACATCTGAGTATACATTTTCATAATTTATATGTGTATACATGCACAAATAAAAGACACAAAAGCACTCATAATCTTGCTGACTTGTGTTAATTGCCATTTAGTTGCTGCAATTTGCTCATTTTCAAGTGAGTCCTACTGAAGTGAGTCCACAGAGGGTTATTAAGTAATTTATTTAGCAATTATTATTCTATCAGCAGCTTTTCTTCGTCTGATTTGTGTTTATTGGCGATGCAGTCAAGTTTGTGTTGGTGCCCTGGATGTTTGCTTTTTTTTTTTAAATTCTTCATTTCTGTTTTAATTGCCTGTTTCCACCTGTAGAGAGAGGAATGGAGAGGTTTTCCCCTCTCACTGACAAACACAGTAGGCTTTGAGATGTCAGCTGCTCTCTTTAACAGGCCAATGATAGTTTCCTCCTGTCACAACTCCGACTTCCTGTATGAACATAACCTCATTAAAACTGCCACCCTGGTCTGTGGGCGGGCCTCTTGGCCCTCCCCTCCAATTAAGAGCAGCAAGGGCTGTCGCACTGACAACTCCCACTTTGAGTTAAAATCCTAGCGCTCTGGGGGCTAACGCCATGTGTCAAAACATAATTATGATCTCACCCGTACCTCAGTCCAAAAGAGAAGAGGGAGTAGGAGAGAAAAAAGGAACTAAAGCAGAGTGAATGAGAGAGGAGAGTAGATGGGGGTTGCAGGTTTGGGGTCAGCGAACGGAGACAGTGGAGGGAATAATGAAGTGTGAGAGATAATGAGCACATCTGACCATAGTGCATTATCAACCCTAACACATATGCTTGTGTCTTCAAAATAAAGTGTAATATTTATTCTGAAATCATCGCTGTTGGGCAAGGGCATGTTCATCAATTGTGCGCTGATTGTTTCCTCCCAGCGGTGAAGGTTAAGTTCAGCGGTTAAAAAGTCACAGCCTGCCTCTGTTAAGGATGTCTGGAAGTGACAGAGGCTGATACTTACCACGTTTGAAACCATAAACCTCATATACACGTGCAACAATCGACATATATCCATGAGAATCCACTCCCTCTAATCTCTCGTCCCAGCAGGTGAGACATGTTTTCCATGCCAGCTGATCTGCGTTATCCCTATTTTATCTCAGTGGATAGCACATAAAGATGAAGAGGCTGAAGAGAGTGGAGGATGCAAGCGGGAGGTCACAGAAGACTGACACTAAAGGCCACCCCCTGTCTGCAGCACACAGTGCCTCAGTGACCCAGTAACAGAACACTGCAGGGGCCAACACACTCCAAGCTGTGCCAACTGTCACAGCTGCCAGTCAGCTAGCCTTGATTACAAACAAATTATAATACCTATGTACCCCACCATGTGAATCACACACTGATAAAAAAAAAAAATCTTTAATTAAACCCGTGCTTTAGAAAATTAATAGGGCAGTAATTGAGTCATAATTTACTACGTGCAGGGATCCTTCCTCCTTTCAATACACAAGATGAATTATCCTCTTTTATTTCTCCACAACCACTCCCATGGTTTTTGTCCTTTCCCTTGCTCATCTTGTGTGACCGGGGTGAGGTGGGGCTGGAGACATGAACAGACAGGTGCTCAGGTGTGTGATGTTTGACATTCTCACACAGCATGCGTTCATCACATGCAGGAGATGTGTTTGACAGCAGCGACTCCCTGACCATGATTACATTATCTCTCGGTGTGCTGCTGAAGGTCAGGGCACAGGCGTCGTTGCAGTGAGGAAAACCAGATTTTTAAGGAAGGCAGAATTAAAACAAACACTAAATAAAATATTAAATAAAAGCATTTCAGTGTGTTGCATAAGTCTGTTTACTGTTAATTCAGATTGAGAAGCTGGTGGTTTTTTTCTTTGTCTTGAAACAAAACCTATTCATGCTGAAATATGCAGTTAAGCAAAGCGTTTAATTGTTAAAGCAAGGAATACACCAAAAAAAGAAGAATATATCAAAACTTTGATCAGCAAATGCAACCAAAAAACATTCGCATTATTGTTTTGAGTAATCATTACATAAAACAAGTAGAAAGTAAGTGCTTACACAGTGAGATGAATATCAAGGTGATGTATGATGCAAAAGGAAACCTGCATCTTTTTTCAGGATGATGACGGGCATACCCATTTATAAATCACTTAGTCAAGTCAATCTGTGTCTGTGGTTGCTATTAAACACTAAAAACAATGCATATTTTATAAGGGAATGTTTACATTCTGTTAATATGGCCTAAAATGCCCTTAACTCTTAAAGCATCCTTACTTTCGTCATAGTTTGTCAGCTTTTTTGGACAAACACGCATCTCGAGGAATGAAGACACAGCTACGTAACCTTTTTTTTTTTTTTTAAATAAGAAAAAAACCCTGAACAAAACTGCAGAAAGTCACCTTGGAGAAAGGCCTGACAGGAACAGGTGAGAGAGAGCAGAAGAGTTCTTAAGTATCAAATTCCTACATTAATGGAATGCAAAGAACAGACGATATGAATGTGCAGTTAAGATTTGGCAGAGGACAAAAAGTGTCCAAGACAGACAATGAGATGTAAAGTGGAACGAACAGATCATTTAAGGCTCCTTCATCTCCCAGTAATTAACACAGTCTAACTTGGCTTCAAACAAGAGGCTACTCAAATTAAATATGAAATATTTGTCTGGAACTCATGAATTATACAAAGCTTGGGATAATAATACCCTCATTATTTGCTCACTTTGGTTTTTCCTTCTGTGCTGTTCATTTTTGTTGAATATCAACAAATCAAGCAGAGCAAAACAATAAACATTAGCTGAATAGAGATGTCAGTTACAGTGGGTCCAGATCCATTATATGGGATCGCCCCTGGGGTGGCAGTGTGACTGGAGAGGGGAGGGGGGGACACCGGGATAAATGGGTCCAGTGTTTGTAATAGAGAGGAGCGTGGCCGCTAGCCAGGGATTTGAGTTAGCAGGCCTTGTCCTGGAGAGGAACACTTCACAATCTGCCAACTGGGGCTGTCCGTGCAGGGAATGGCATGGGGACCGCTCTTTTCTCTATCTCCTTATCCTTGTGTGTTTGTGTGCGTAGATGGTCATCATAGTGCAAGAGTGTGTGCATGTGCGAGTGTGATTAAGGAGAGTCCTCTGGAGCACGCTACTCAGTCCTGCTCTCTTGTGCGGCTGACAAAGCAAGCGCGGCTCAGCTTGTTCGCAGCATTTCCCGGTTGAGCTCTGGGGTAGCCATGGTGAACTTGGGCTGAAATACAGCATAGTGGGAGCCCCTGCATCTGATTTGAGAAAGTCTTTCTTGGGCTCTAAACAAGCAGTTTTAACCACTTCTTTTCGCAAACTGGCAGGACAGTTGGATTTTACCTTTACACATACACGCGCTCATAAGAGCAACAGAGAAACACACACATACACAAACACTAATTGCTGTAAGTGAGTGAGTGTTTGGAGTGGGTGGACAGGTCTGGCTGAGTGGACGGTTTCACGCGTTCATGCACTGCTGCTTGAGCAGCATAATGAGGTGTGACGCATCAGACTAAGTGGCTAATGGGGTGTGAAGTCATTAGAACACTGCCTGTATCCCTCTAGCTCTCCCTGTCTCTAACTTGATCTCTCTATGCAACTCCATCTCATTTGTTTTCAGTTTCTCCACCCTTCCTTCCTATTCACGTGTTTTTTGGTTTTTTTGCAACTTCTCTCATTTCTTTTCTTGCAGTGGCCATGCCAATCTATTTTTAAAGTGATCAACAAGTCAGCATCAAGAGATTGACTTGAAGATAAGACAATTACATTTTATTTTTTTCATTCTTCTAATAAACTAAATAAAGAAACTTGGAGAAAAGCTTCCTGAGGTTTGGTTTCAAAGCTGCTGACTATAAAACTGTTTAGAGTTTACAATACATATAAAGTTTATTGAACAACAAATTTTAAAAAGTAAACCTAAAAAAGATAAACTAACATACAGCGAATAAGAAATTGATTACAGTTACAACTCACAAATGCTTCCCTGTAACAAATGGTTATAAAACTGAAGAAAAAAAAACAGACAGGGAGACACTACCATCTGTACTTTGGGATCAGACATAGTTGTTAACAGCTGTAAGAACAGAGAACAGATTGAAGTCAGTGAAACTTAATATCTTTGTCCAGCTGTCATTTTTATACTTTGGCTTCTTTTAATACTCAGCTCACTCTTGGCCACAAGGGTAGATCGATTTATCACTGGGACGTTTGACCTGTTACAGTAAGCAACATTAGAGAAAAAAAAAAACATGAATCATGGATCCTCCAATCGATAGTATTTTGGCTTGTATTTTTTGGAAGCTAACTGACTTAACCCTTTAAGACCTACCATAGAACCAAGTTCGCCAGAGCTTATATTATATTTTTACATGCTGTGGAGCCATTTTTGGGAGCATTTCAAGTTGCTATACATCAATACAACCATTATAGCCCAAACTTTAATAATATGTCTGCATTAGGTGCATAGTAATTACATAAATTGCAAAAAAGTGCAATAAACTACAAAAAAATTGAAAATCGTTTTTGTTTTTTTAACATATATTTCTAATTAGAGAAATTTAAGAGGCTTATCCCTCAAAACTGTAAATACAAAAAAGTTACACAAACTAGTTTCCCACCACAGGAAATTTATTTTGAGTGTCTTCATAGTTTTATTTTTGAAATACACCAATTTTTATATACTGCAGGAAAAACAAACATAAATATTATAGTGCAAATTTGCAAAATAACAGCATATGCATCAAAATAAACTATTTCCAGCAGTGCAATATGAGTCTTAAGCATCCCAGAAACGACACAGAAAGTCATAAAGTCAAACATAACTTTTTAAAACACATAACAAGTAAAACACAAGCTCATAAGGCCCCGATCGTAAAAAACTACATTTCCGCAAAATTACGTCACTTCCGGTTTCGGGCAGGTCATGCGGTCATGTGATAGTTCGCGCTGATGGACATAGGAAGTGTTACAAACAGCTGATGGATCGGCGAAGCGTGTTTCTGGAATATCATGTTTTTGTTGCTGCAAGTGATTTTTATGCAGTTTTTGCAAAGCTATATGTGGAAGGAAACTGTGACCTAGGACAAGCTGATGGCATAAGATGTAAGTACAACTCCTCCAGTTTCATATGCAAAAAAAATTATTGCGCTAGCTTACTTGGTTGCAGAGCTACCGGGATTTAAAAATAGTTACGCAAAACAGAGCGTGCCTGCTCCGATCGGCTGTAAAGGGTTAATTGAAGTACAACTTATCTTGTGGCACCAATGCTGCACACACTCTCCACACAGTTGTTCCATGCATAGTTGCTAATAGTACACAGGACTAAAAAAATCTAATCTAATGCTGCCTTAGAGGTGATGACGTCTACTGCTCTGTAGAAAGGCATATGGGATACACACTCTGAACATAGTGGAAGAATTTGTCATTTTATGTCAAATTTACGTCAAATTTATGTTTTTTTCTATAACCTTAAGAGATGTCAGTGTTTTCTTTTGTTTTGCTCCATGTGTTGTTGACATGGTTCTGGTATCAGGTACAATAAAGCAGTTATACTTGTTATACTTGACACAAGTTAAAAATTGTACTTTTAGTATTTTTCTTTTTCTGTCAAACTTCTAAAGAGGTTTGTGTCTCATCATCTATGATATGAGCAGGTTACAGATGAGCCAAGTGATCAGAACAGGCAAAGAAGAGGTAAACAGAAAGCGGAAAGTAAAGCACATATAGAGCAGTTACCATAAATGCAAGGAAAGTGGTCAACGTTTTCATATATATACGTAACTGTTCGCAGTTTCGTGTATTACCACATGTCAGTCTATCCATTGTGCTGTATGTTTAGATAGCAGCTTCTTCTATCGGAAATGCACGTGTATGGAATCATTTCACAACTGGCCTTGTTATTTTTTCCAGGGTTCGGTTAAGTGTGCCCGTCTGTGAGAGAGCAAACCTGCAGCTGTGGCACAACCCCCTGCATAATTTAATTAACCTTTAAGCAAAACAGAGCATGTACAGATCCTCCCAGTAGATCACAAGCAGTGAGTCCTCCCACACATTCACTGAAAGTTACAGCTGTATCATGTCGAAGGTGTTAATCCATAAAATTCTTGTTTTCTTTATTTTGTGTTCATCATCACTGCTTTACTGTTTTGCACTCAGTTTACTCAACACGTATACTGGGGCTCAGTAGAAGTGACAGCTAGTAAACAAAAGCCAAACCCCTAGACTATTAGGTAAAATGAGCTGCATTACCCTTCCCTGTAAGTTTCAGTGGAGAAGTTTTATTTTCCCTCTGACAAGGTAAGAGCTGAGGTATCTTTTCATTGTTGCACATATTTTTGTTTGTTTGTCTCTCAGTCTGTGAGCACAAATATGCAATAGCTTCCAAGCTGAATTTAACTTGGTGGGGGATGGAGCATGGGCAAAGTCAGGACCCATTAAATGCTGGTGCAATAAAAAGTGATTTGATTTGATTTGATTTGATTTGCAGACCCAGAGCACTTTTAAATTACAAAATAAGGCAGAAGCCTTGGTGCAGAATGCATTCACCAAGCACCCAGGCCAGATAAACACGCAAAAATCAACAGAAAGTGAATGCGACCTGCAACAATTCAGAAACTTGCTTTCCAGGATGGAAAATCGTCATTTTGCGTGTGTGTAACTGTGCACCCACACACATTCACGCCCGATAGTGTGAGAAGAGAGAAGTCTTGAAAAACAATGAAACACCATATTCCCTCGACAAAGGCAGACACTGTCCCCAGGCACTGATCCAGGTTAACTTTCACATTCTATCATATAACAGTGAGGTCAGGAGCTGTGATAGGAGAATCTGATTCCACACCAGCCCGTGGTGATTGCCCTTCCCACGGAGCATGTCTCCTCCCACCAGGGAGAAGGAGATAACACTGGCAGGCCAGGGAAGCTCACAGACTGGAGAAATCAACAGTTTAATGCTGCAGACTTCTCAGAAATCCCATCAGACCTCATCAGTATTGGAGGGTCTTTGATGACCCATAGCAGCAGTTTGCATATCTTTGTACATTTTTAGTACATCAAGTACACTTTAGAAAACAGAGAAGCAATTTTTTAAAACTATTCTAAGCATCCTTTACTTGTCAGTTAGTAGACATCAGTAAGAAGTTCTCCATTTGTTTAATTTCTGTTGACACACTGTATTTATCCACCTTATCAAATGCAACAGTAATAATGATAGTATATGCATCTCAAGTAAGTCAGGCTCCTAGCTAATTGAAAATAATTATCAATAAGGTAATTATTTTTTTTAAAAATGTTTCATCCTGGTATGCGCAAGACTTTAAATGTTGCCCCTCTTCCTACATTATTTTATTACTACACTACCTGCTGCTTACCCAGGTCTACAGCTACGACAGCAGCAGTGCCTGTCTGTGACAGGAGAGAGAAGCGCCAACTTCAGTACTTAAGAACTCATGCTCCTCTCTATTACAAACACTGGACCCAATTTATTCAAGCAGAATAAATGGTTGTATGCCAGCTGTGTTAGAGTAAACTAATACGAAACCATATAACCAAAGCAATGTGCGACTACATTTTGCACAGGTGTGTGCAGGATCTTGACTGCTAGCACTGCTAATGTTGGCTACACTGGGCAAAATAATCAGACATCACCTTTGTACAGCATTATACACAACGCACGGTGACATACATTTCAGCGGAATTAAACCACTATTTGTTTCAGGTTAATGTTTTATGTCAGGATCAGTCAACTAACAGCTAGTAAATAAGTCACGAGGAGCATCCCTAGTTTCATTAATAGACCATATACATACCCATTAAACTCTCATGCAGAGGGCTGCCATTAAATGTCTCGCTGCTGTCAAACAGACAGTTCAAAACGTCCAAACTGAACAGGAGAACTCTAGTTCACTATGAAGAGATGTCCCAGTAACAAAGTACTGATGCTCTGATTCTTGGTAATTCTCCCCCTCAGCTGACTGGTTTCTGGAAAACAAGAAATCGCACAAAGCAGCGCAGCTACTGGAAGCTTTCTGAAGCATTGAAACAATGTTGTTTTTACAATAAACTTTAAACAGTTGTATTTGAGTCTGATTTATAGTCAAGACAGAAATGATCTACCTAAAAGTGCCATTTTGCTCCTCTACCAATCTCCATCTGGGGATACTTACCAGCTGACTAGATGTCTTAATTGCCATGTCTTATAACTTGTGATGCAACAGTAATTTTATGTGCAAATAATGATAAAAGGTACATTCAAGATGCATGTTGTAATCAGATTTGTGCATAGCATTTTAAGTCAATTAATACACAAGGGATGAAGCACAGCAACTTTGAGTCATAACAGTATGCCTAATTTTGTCAATATGAATTGATAAAAATGCACTTGTACATGAATATATCACTTTTTTAAAAAAAAATATACCCAATCAAAGAAGAAGTTTTATAATGTCACTGTATGTTATGCATAAACCTACATGTGTTGGGGTTAAAGAATCTAAGACAAATTCACTGTTTGAACCTCGGGGGTATTTTATTTTTTTGTTTCTGTGTAAAGCTGGTTAACACTGACCTATTAATCATTCAGGCATACAAATTGCTCAAAACTCAAGAGATGATCCAGTGTTGTGTTTACATATAACAGTCAAGTTGATATATTAATTCTACATAGAATAATGCCATTTACTCAGTTAAAAACAAGAGTTAGTATTTTCATATTACATTTGTGGACAGCTTTCTCATCTGCCTCTTTCTTGTTGCCTTCTGCTTTTCCTTCACTATACAAGTCTTGTAGCATGCATTTTAACCACCGAGGAACCTGCAGGTGAAATGTATTTATACATTAAGTTTAATATAAACACCTATCAGATTCAGTGAAACACAACTTTCTTTCAAAATACTAATATCATTTACAGGACCTATACATGTGTGGAGTCTTTGTTCTCAGTGCAAATGTGGCTATTTAAAAGATTCACAGCTTTGCATTTAAGCCTTTTTCTTTCTTGCTCAGCAGTCATATCAACCGTATATTTTTCCACACACAGCTGTGGTATTCCTATGAGCCAGCCAAGTTGGGTTACATGTTTGTCTAAACATTATTCACTTGCATAAGCACAAAACTGCATTTCCTCAGAAAATAAACAAAACCAATTACATTTCCAGTCCAGTGCACCGCCTACTACCAAGGGCGCAAAACATGTGTTCTTTAGCAATACACTAAATATTTCACAGGAAAAGAACAACTCCCCGATTAAATGTATGTCCTTAAACTCAAGGAACCCAAGGTTACAAAATAATGTGGGAATAAAGAATTAAGACATTTACATTAATAGAAGTGATGTTAAATTTTAAGTGAAGAATCACAAAAGTTATCTCATTAGTCCAAAAACATTGTAACACTTTAAAACAATAGAATCAGTTATTGAGCTTCTTATGGAGAAGATTAAATGTTAATCTTGTCTGTTTTCTAAAATCAATATAATGCATCTAGTATCAAAATTTTTTGTTAGTGAACAAAGACAATAAAATGTGTTTTAATGTTGTGCTAAAGCTGATTTTTGGAGGTGGAGGAAAGTGACATTTTCATCGTGAGAGCAGGCGGTAAACGGTTTAGAAAAAATGTCGCAACCACAGTACTTGATCAATATACTTTTCATTTTCATATCAATAGTGAAAATGATTAAAAAACAATTACCTAGGAAAACAATTAAAGTATGTGGGCAAAAAGAAATTATATGATTTAGGAATTATTATTCCAACCTATTGTCCATTCACTCTTTAATACAGTTAAATGCTGAAACTGATATATAAATATATCTATATAGAGAGAGGTACATATAAATATGTATTAAAAACAATACAGAATCATAGCAACATCAAGTAGAAGGAACACAAGAAGCTCAAGATGTGAATAAATGGAGGGTGAAGTCAACATGTACACTTTTAAGAAGTGGGCTTCATTTGCAGTTTCCTTTGTTAGTGAGGTTGTGATTTTTCACAAATCCAGTAAGTGGTTGCACACAAAATTAAAATGCACAGTATTTGTTTTTATTATTATTAAAATGTTGCAATTCACACAGTACATGAAAAAGGATTTTAAAAATTAGCACATTATATTATATTTGGAAACCAATTTCACCAAAGTCTAAATTAATATCAAAAACGCTATTATGACTACATCGTTTCCGAGAGCCTGACATATATTACGGGTTGCACTCTGCATATAGAACACATTTCATTTCCAAAGCTCTCCAGAGAAATTCATGTGTAATTAGATCAATACTTACATTTGATTATTTAGCTTTTAATATGAAAAGATTAGAGGTGCCCCCAAAAGGATTAAATGTTCATTTGAGGACCACTGGTGTGTGGCCATTACTCTTGTAAGGATTAAGTAAACTAATTAGGCAGAATTTGCATCTGGAGTTAAATGTGTGCTCCCATTTAGTGAATTGGAGAAACCATGACGCTAACGTTTTCAGCTATCCTTCTTTCTGTCCATTCATGTAGGGCAAATTTTCCATCAATTTTTAAACCACGTGAAATTAAGGGATCACGGCTAGAAGACACTAATATGAGAAGATATCATTAGGGAGAAGTGAGAAAGACTGATTAGTTAGTATAAAACAATAATGCAGGGTTGATACTGGTTCTGTCCGCCTAAACTTCTGCTGTCTGAAGAGTTAGGTCATCTGTGAACAGCCACTGCTGTGGAGCAGGTGTGTAGCCATATGCATAAGGCTGCAGTAGTGTGGCCTGGGACGGAGACAGAAAACTGGGGCCTCATTAAACTGGTGCTAACCTAAGTAAGCAGCAGTTCTCAATAGGCAGAGAGCCACTTCTTAAAGGGCAGGTGGCACTCAAGCCAAAATATTACAGAATAACACAGAGATATAGCACAGACAATAATCGTGTTCCCACAATTTTGAACTTGGCATTTATCAAACTACACAGTCTCTCCTGGTCCACCCTCTCATTCTGTGTCTTTAACCACACATTCCTTCAACTGTAACTACCAACTGATAGCAATAATAGCAAATGATTCACACTTGCAGTTTCATTACACCAATGGTCCCCTTTCTATTACATGTCTTCGTGTGATGTTCACAGCCATAACAGGCAAAGTGAAATTCACTAGCCATGACAGTCTTACTGTAGTCCATATGTCAGAGGATGGCTCTATGGCCTAGCCACAGCAGAGGGGTCAATCTCTCAACCCTAATGGCTCACTTTGGCTCACGTGACTGCCAAGTAGTCTGGAACACTCGTTACAGCAGATAGGAGCAGGAAATGATTATCAAGAGGTCAATTTATGCAAGGGAGAAGGAGAATGACAGAGTAAGAGGTCAGAACTCGTCCATATCTCTAGGCATTAAAGATTGACATGCAGAATCTGAGATGGCCCCCACGCTCCCTCGCTCCTCACCACACACACGCACTTCTCCATTTAAATATCTGACAGACGATGAAAGTGCAGCCATTAAAATGTCCGCGGAGCGCTTCAGGAATGAAATGGGGGAGATAAAAGAATTCCCCTGGGTAATCAACGGAGCTATGAATTAGCTGTGAGTTTTAGACGGGGAGGGGGTTAAAGGATTGGGTGCATGTTTTACTCATTTGTCATTCATTTCCTCTGAAAACATCCGCCCAAAAAGGACGCTAAAAAGCTATCTGCTCTCATACCTATATGGTTAAAGAAGACAATTGGCACATGATGACATTTTAAATCAGGGAGACAGTAGATGTTAAATGCAGATGAATGACTTAACTTTCTTCTAAAATTGTTGACATAATTTCTATTTACACAGATCACCCTACCAGCAGATCATGTCTGATCTCTAACCACTTAGATAAGAGTAAATCCATTCAAATGTATCATTCGGCAGTTAAATTGCCTGGAATACATGCAAAATATTTGTAATACTTGTATGTGTGAATGCCTTTTTCTTGTTAAGCCGCTTGGCATCCTTTAGAAAATGAAAAAATTAGAGAAAAGGTTGAATTAAAACAGATCGCTTCTAGGCTCAGTGAAAGATAACAGTGGGTATACATTTGAATCCCAGGTATATCTTGGCTTTATAAGTAAAAGTTGTGTTTGGCTGCCGTCTTCATAAGGGGTCAACACAGTAGACAGGTTCCACATTTTGCTTTGACGGATCTTTACACCAGATGTCCTTCCTGATAAAATCCGAAAGCAATTTTTATGCCGGATAAAACCAGGGATGTTTGGCTTGTAAATGCGTAGATGACTGCATAATGGGCTAGGGCTGTGCTATATGACCAAAATCTCATATCACGATATAAGACATTTATCGTCCCGACAACAATATATATCACAAAACTTTAACATTTTCTCTAAATTCTGTGAATCTTGGGCAACTTGACTTGCGTGAAGTGTACCTGGAGTGGAGTGTTATATAAGTTGAAACGGCCGCAATTTTCTTTGTGAGTATTTATTACATGGCGTGTTCTAAGGTTTATTTTTTAGCACCTGACGGCTCTTTTTAGCTTCTCGTCCGTAAACACTCTGCATACTCTTTTACCGGATTCAGTTTATTTTTGAAAAATCTCAACAGGATCTTCAGCTTTATTGTGAAAGGTTTATGTGGAATATTAACAAACGTATGGCGGAGCCACGCGATGGTTTTACCGTCGTTGTTGCTAACGGCAACGCATAAAAACAGTCTCTTGTCCGTCAGTAGTGTGGTTATATTAAATACAAGAGAAAGAGAGAACTTGACTAAAATGAAACGATAGACGTTTTCTTATCGCCATCCGATATATATCATTATATCGAACAGCCCTATAATGGGCCCTTCTTAAGTATCAATACTTAATATGTTCCCTTTTTCCTCATAGCCCACTAGGGATGGGTACCGGTGTCCGGTGCTGTGATGGCACCGGTTCTGACATAAACGGTAGTAACCAGACCGAAAAGCAGCGCACATTTCGGTGCTTTATTTCGGTGCTTTTTTTTCCTGAGCTGTGATACACTTCTAGCCAATCATTTTACGTTTCCGAGGATAGTAGGCGGGTTCAGGTACGTACGTTCTTTTAGAGCAGAGCTACAGATTAAAAACGCCCAAGACGAAGCGGTCAAAAGTCTGGCTGTACTTCACAGCAAAAGATGCAAACTCAGCAGCCTGCAACAAGTGCTTTAAGCTGATACTGTCAAAGGAGGTAACACCTCAAATCCGATGAAACACCTGGCGACGCATAGCGTTTTTTTTAAAAAGCCGAGAAATGCGCCGTATTTGATAGCTTGCTGCGAGACCTCACACCGAGCACATCTACTTCGGATGTGGTGCCTGTTATCAGACCCGGAGTTAGCAACATACCCAAAAACCCAAAGAGGAGAGTCCTGGCCCCTAGCCCTGCCAGTGTAGCAGAAATGATGAGGATGATGACGGCAGCAGCAGCCGTTCTTCTCCGCGTGAGTAGCTTAATGTTGTTCGTGTGTAATTTACGTTGAGTAGGCTAACGTTATTACATTAATGCATGTAAGGTGAACTAGCAAACACCTCGTAGTTACATGCGGCTGTCTTCTTGGTTGATGGCAGATACTCCCTTCACCCTGGCCAAAAAGGCTAAAATGACCAAAGAAAAAGAGGGGAAACAGCTGAACATTAAAGGTTTTTGGACAAAGTTTGTGTTTTTTCCATTGTTTAAGCACTGCTTCCAGCCAAGAGTCATACCATATATGCCCCATAGCTGCAGAAAAGGCTAACATTGTTATCTTTTTACAAAAAAACAGCTGAACATGAGAGGTTTTTGGACCAATTTTGTGTTCTCCATTCTTTAAGCACCGGTTTGAGCACCGTTTAAGCACCGGCACCGTTTCAAAAGTACCGGTTTGGCACCGGTATCGGATAAAACCTAAACGATACCCATCCCTATAGTCCACAATTGATTACAGCTTTCTTTTCTTGATTGGTGGCAGGTGCTAACTGGACAGGCATTAACAAATCTTTTTATTTAGCTTGTCTAAGCAGAGGACAAGTATTACCACAGTGTGGCAGAAAGAAAGACTATTGTCAAACAGAACCTCAGAGTATTTGGCTTCCCTCGAGTCTCCATGTTTATTTCTGAAGGAGGATCTTGAACATCTGTTCAAATACATGGTTCGGGTTTAGGCCAGATAGACTTGGTATAACTAAATGGATAGTAGTGATAGAATGGAAATATCCAACTCTGAAATAATTTGAGCACTTTCTTCTAAACTCTTAAACCTGATTGACTCACCTCTAAAATAGTATGAAATCTTGAGATAAACTTGATCTATTTATTAGAAAATACGGCCCTGAAGGCAGAGAAATGATTTGAAAGCTGTGTTCTAATGAGACATGGAACTAGACACTGTTCCTGCTGTATGAACTCATTATTTTCCCACTTTTCACTGTATTTGTGGATTTGGTGGGAGTCTCTGTTCTTTGGTATATGCCACTGGAGCCCATTGAGAGATGACTTAGGGATGCAGTTGGGTCCTTGACAATGATTCAAACAATGTGTTTGGTTATAGGAAACATTATTTTCTGCTAATCACTTCTTTTCTGCAGGTGACCTGTCTGTTATTTACTTATGGGACAGTATATTACATAGGGACAGTTTGCAGCAAAGTGTTAAGCTGCTGGGATCAGTGCCAACTATCTCACCTCAGGCAATAGTACACTGATGTGGGGAAAATGTGGATTTCCATCTGTTCTTTGAAGGTGAGTTGCTGCTTGAAATGACAAGATAGAAAGATCCAGGATTCTTGCTCATGAGTCTAGGGCAGGAGCTGCATACAGTTCTTCTGGCCATGCCCAGTGGCTCTCTATGACACAAAACCAAACTGGAAAGATTCATAGTCATCTAGACTGGTTTACTTTTATCACCAGTGCTCACAAGGATAGTTGATCTGCAGCTGCACAACATTGAAAGTAGCCTTTATTGTTTTTGTTGCATTTTCAAGCTGTTATGCAGCTAAATGTTTTGTCTGTTTATATGTTTATTTGCTTTAATCAAAGCAGGGTAATTTTAATCTAATTAACTTGCGCAATCACAGCCATGACTCAAAGTGGCCTGCCTAGCTTTACAGCCACTCTATTTCAAAGCAGGCTTAAACATGCTAAAGCAGGTACTTTTTCCTGCAACTCGCAATTGTGTCATCATTTTCATTATTGTAGTTCTGCTTTGCAGAGTAATCACATGTGGTAAAATATTAAAATTACATTAAAATGAAATGTAATTAAATTTACACCTAATAGTAATGTTAATAGGCTAATTTTGTCTTAATAGGCTATGTCACCTTCATTGTAGGGGTCAAATATGTTTTGTGGCTCCATACAGATTTGTTTCTTTCTAGCAATTCCTCAAAAATATGTCTCTTGATAGCAAAAGTTGCCAACCTTTGGCCTAGGCTTTTCAAAGTGACCATGCACATCTGACTACTGACACTGACTGGCCAATGTTGTCACGTGGAGGTACTCAAGGGTGTTCAAGGAACTGCTGGGATGATTAAAGCCTTTGATTAGGATGATTTTAAGATATCTCCCCTTAGAGGAACTGTGGGACCATCCTACTGGGAGTCAACCCAAGGACAGCCCCAACAGAGAAAGGGATTACTTCAGCTCATCCTGGGATTTCTCAGGAGATGGAGATGTGGTAGACTGGTACTTTCAATAGATTTCTATTCTTTTAATAGACCAGCATAAGAAAAGGAAAATATAAGGGAATTTTTGTCACATGCATCTGTCTGTATCTGATGTAGTCTACTTTAGTCTAATTTGCACACACACACACACACACACACACACACACACGTACGTCACTGTTCACTAGCTCTATAACATCTTCATAGTAGTTCCATTATGTAATAAAGAAAAATCTAAATTTAAAAAAACTGAGATTTTCCTACTTAATTTATTGTGAGATTTTAGGTTTTTCAATTTTATTCATCCAATTATTTATTTAGTGATGGGGGAATACTCCAACCATTTTCAGCTATCAAAAATACACATGGGTTACAACACATTACTTTATTTTGAGGGTTTGAGATATAAATGAGCACACAATTGGTCATACTGGATTTTTTTTCCCCCGCAAAGGCTTATCATGTTTTAACACCATCATTTCTCATAGTGCACATAGAATGTGAAACTAAATATCAGATAAAACTGGCTGCAAGGCAATTTAAACCAGATGTGATATCATTCAACCGCCCAAGACTGTACACATTGTATGCAGTGAGCAGTAGTCCCCTTCATGAACAATTTATATATGAAATTGGCCACAAGAGTTAAAAGTAAAAATAACCTCCTATAAAGAAATCTATCCATTTTAATGTGTCAGTTTAGCTAGATGCATTGTCTACTCAAATGTATTTAACAGTTTCCTACCAATCTTTTTAAAGGCAAGACATATACATATATATATACATAGATATATATACATATATATACATACGTGTGTATTAGGGGTGCAACGATATTCGTATCGATATTGAACCGTTCGATACAGTGCTTTCGGTTCGGTACGCATATGTATCGAACAATACAAAATTTGTAATTTATTTTATCAACTTTCCTTCTGACGATGCTGTCTGTGTTGAGCGCTCAGTGAATCTGCGTTCAACTGCTCCGCCTAGGGTCGACAGTGCAGCCTAGGCGGAGTAGTCGAACGCAGATTCACTGAGCGCTCAACACAGACAGCGTCGTCAGAAGGAAGAGCGCAGGGCAAGCTAGCGAGACAGAAGTTAAGCTCCCCTTACAACATGGACCTCCCCCACTCTCATTCAGATCTGGCGTTTGGAATTATTTTGGTTTTCATGTGACGTATGACCCTGAAGGTAAGCGAGTCATGGACTAAAGTAAAACAGTATGTTGGATGTGCCATGCAATGCTCAATTACATGGGTGGGAACTAGTGTGTTAGCGCAGTTAGCTCATTAATGTGTTGGCCGTCTAGCCCCATGCACGGGGCGATCGGCGGTAGCTCGTTAACGGAGATTTGCCGTGTTGTGGCGTTAAGGTCATTTCAATGAGATTAACCTGAAAGCACTAGTGGGAACACAACGAATATGACTGCACATTTACGCCGACATCATCCTAGTGCAAAGACAAAAACAACAAGCATGCTACTAACTTTAGCCGAGTCATTTAGACAGCTGTTAGCACATGATTCTCCTTATGCTGCTGAGAATATAGCCCAGAAGAAGCGGATAGTATAGCTTTTATTTTGGAAAGAGACATTTCTCTGTAATAAACTCTCTTTTCCAAAGATGAGTGATTCCTCAATCAGATACAGGGCTCGCAAAATCGCTAGCCCGACGTCCTGGGGCTAGCGATTTTTTTCAGACGGGCTACCCTGCCCATCGGGCTATTGTAGGAAGGAAGAATATATGTCAATGCTTTTGCATTGTTTCAGAAATGTAGCTGGGTAATTATGTCATTGGCATCGGTGAGCCACTGTCAATATGTGACATATTGAAATCGCGTTTGAATTTGCGCTTGTTTTTTTGCTTTCACTTTGCAATCGTGCGAACTGTGTATAGAGAGCGACAGCACTGATCTGTGAGTGATGATAATTTGTGCACCAATTCCTCTGACATCGTCTTATTAATCGTTAGCTTACTATGCAAACATGACAAGTGAAATCTCCCGCAGCTTAAACATGTGAGGTTGATCGCGCAGAGAATCGCTGAGCTTATGCGAGTCCGTGTGTAAAAGCAGCAGAATATATATTTTAGTTCTGCTGAGCCAAATAAGACAGGTCAGGGTGAAGAAGTGACAGCCAAAGAAAAGCTTACCACAAAACGGAGAAGTTATGACAAATGAGACTATAAGGCAAAAAGAAAGTGCAGCTTTATGGTTTCATGGACAAAAGAATTTCTGTGGCTGCAATGAGCTAAATAACCAGGGCTGCACATAAGTGGTCCGCAGGTGCGTATTTGCTGTCAAAATAAAAAACGCGCACAAGGGTTAGGGTTAAATTTAAAAACTGTACTTTTGAGTTAAAATATATATTTATAATTTTAATAAATGACAAATTAAAAAGGCATGAACATTTTTTTGTATCGAAAAAATATCGAACCGTGACACCAAAGTATCGAACCGAACCGAACCGTGAATTTTGTGTATCGTTGCACCCCTAATATATATATATATATATATATATATATATATATATATATACACACACACACACACATATATATACACACGTTGGCAACTTCTTATCTTGTGCTCGGGTCCTCTACCAGAGGCCTGGGAGCTTGAGGGTCCTGCGCAGTATCTTAGCTGTTCCCAGGACTGCGCTCTTCTGGACAGAGATCTCCGATGTTATTCCCGGGATCTGCTGGAGCCACTCGCCTAGCTTGGGAGTCACCGCACCTAGTGCTCCGATTACCACGGGGACCACCATTACCTTCACCCTCCACATCCTCTCGAGCTCTTCTCTGAGCCCTTGGTATTTCTCCAGCTTCTCGTGTTCCTTCTTCCTGATATTGCTGTCATTCGGAACCGCTACATCGATCACTACGGCCGTCTTCTTCTGTTTGTCTACCACCACTATGTCCGGTTGGTTAGCCACCACCATTTTGTCCGTCTGTATCTGGAAGTCCCACAGGATCTTAGCTCGGTCATTCTCCACCACCCTTGGGGGCATCTCCCATTTTGACCTCGGGACTTCCAGGTTATACTCAGCACAGATGTTCCTGTACACTATGCCGGCCACTTGGTTATGGCGTTCCATGTATGCCTTGCCTGCTAGCATCTTGCACCCTGCTGTTATGTGCTGGATTGTCTCTGGGGCATCTTTACACAGCCTGCACCTGGGGTCTTGCCTGGTGTGATAGACCCCAGCCTCTATGGATCTTGTACTCAGAGCTTGTTCTTGTGCTGGCATGATTAGTGCCTCTGTGCTGTCTTTCAGTCCAGCTTTGTCCAGCCACTGGTAGGATTTCTGGATATCAGCCACCTCCTCTATCTGCCGGTGGTACATACCATGCAGGGGCCTGTCCTTCCATGATGGTTCCTCGTCTCCCTCCTCTTTCTTGGGTTTCTGCTGCCTGAGGTATTCACTGAGCACTCGGTCAGTTGGGGCCATCTTCCCAATGTATTCTTGGATGTTCCTTGTCTCATCCTGGACTGTGGTGCTGACACTCACCAGTCCCCGGCCCCCTTCCTTCCGCTTAGCGTACAGCCTCAGGGTGCTGGACTTGGGGTGAAACCCTCCATGCATGGTAAGGAGCTTTCTTGTCTTTATGTCAGTGGCTTCTATCTCCTCCTTTGGCCAGCCTATTACCCCAGCAGGGTACCTGATCACGGGCAGGGCGTACGTGTTGATGGCCCGGATCTTGTTCTTACCATTCAGCTGACTCCTCAGGACTTGCCTGACCCTCTGCAGGTACTTGGTGGTTGCAGCCTTTCTAGCGGCCTCTTCATGGTTCCCATTTGCCTGCGGGATCCCCAGGTACTTGTAACTGTCCTCTATGTCTGCAATGTTGCCTTCTGGTAGTTCAATCCCCTCAGTTCTGACTACCTTCCCTCTCTTTGATACCATCCGACTACACTTCTCCAGTCCGAACGACATTCCAATGTCATTGCTGTATAGCCTGGTAGTGTGGATCAGTGAATCGATGTCTCGTTCACTCTTGGCATACAGCTTGATGTCATCCATGTACAGGAGGTGGCTGACAACTGCTCCGTTCCGTAGTCGGTATCCGTAGCCAGTCTTGTTAATGATCTCACTGAGGGGGTTCAGGCCTATGCAGAACAGCAGTGGGGACAGAGCATCTCCTTGGTAGATCCCGCACTTGATGGTGACTTGTGCTATGGGCTTGGAGTCCATATATATATATATATATATATATATATATATATATATATATATATATATGTAGAGCAAAAAACATTACATTTCATTACTTCAGGATCGATTCTCACAGTGAGATCATTAGGTTTTACTGACAATTGTGCAGTGAGGTGCGCTGATCGTGTCTCCTCATTCAAAGTCCTAACACTAAAATGTATAAATCTGATACACAATACATATACAAGTTCACAACCAGCAGCTAAGGTGTTAAAGCTGCAGATTGTCTCTGGGGTGGGCTGGACTGATGCTGGTGGAGGATGACTGAGGTGAAGGGGTTAGGAGAGGAGCGAGCACAGCTACAAGGGCCTCTGTCCCAGGCCAGGCTGTGAGCTGCAGCCCTGTGCTGATAAGACTGTAATAGTCCTCCTTAGAGGACCCAGGGCTCCGCTCCCCTTATTAGTCATTTATCACACCTGGCAGCCTCACTGAACCATAATTACTCTTCCCTTATCCCCCCGCACTGTCATGTCCATGAGAGCGAGTGAGGCAGAGGGGGAGGGAGAGAAATAGCTGTGAGAAACAGTGTTCGAAGAGAGTGGACTGAGAGAAGGACAGAGGAGTTAGAAGGAGAGTAAAGAGAAAGAGAAAGTGCTAGTGAAGAACAGTCATGAAAGGACAAACTGTAAACTAGACATATGAATAGTGTGTACCACACTACCAGTTTAACAAAAAAAAAACCACATTTTTTTAAACACAACAAAGGGAGCAAAAAACTACTGTGGTACAAACCTTTTAAAACCTGTTTTATTATAACATACGGATGCAACAATGAATGGAAATTCAATCATTACAGATATGCTCTTTTCAGACAGATCAGCCTTCCTACTACAAATCATACACTGTTATTCTTACCACAGTTCTTCTACTGTTTGATAAAACAGGAGCTGAGAAAATTCTACTGGGCCATTAAATTCAGAGCTCTGTAACACTGAAATAACACGATTTACAGCTGGAAAAGTATGTGCCAACATGGGAACATGTGTTTCATATTCAAAAGATTTGTCATTGTGGATTTACAAAAAAGTAATTGCACAAAATTATTCACATGCATTGTATCACATAGCGTTACAGTATACAATATACCCTATGCTGTTAATGCAACATGGAGACAAGAAAAAATAAAACACTTTAGTTAGCGTATTGGATAGAAACACAATGGACATAGCCTGTTAGCTGAAATCAAAACGACACCTCATATCTCAGTACTTGCAGTGGAAAGATCTCCTGCTCATGCCAAAAGTTGTTAAACTTTGCACAACCCTTCCTGCCCTTTCTGTTATAAATACAATGCTAAGCTTGTCAAAAGTGCTTGCCACACTAACATTTCTTTTACGAGTGAGTTACTAGGACATTTTCTCTGCAATGGTTTTACTTTGTTGCCACGTGCCTGGCTGTCACGAAGGCACCCTCCTTGCCACTGTAAGCAGATCCAGATGTGAGACACATGCTTCCAATCCCAAGCTACTACACCCCAAATCACCTGACCCTTAGCAATTGAAATCACGTCTCAAACACACAGTTAGTTACATTAGCAAAAGGGTTTTGACTTTCAGAAAAGAAAAAACAAAAAAACAGCATGCCAGTGTATAATCTTTCTTCCCTTGTTCTGGGTTGTCTAGCTGTATAAATCTGTCTTCAATTTATTTTTTTTTTTGATGATTTAAGTCATTCGTGTAGCCTGCAAAGATCCTGTGCTTGCACAATAGCAATGCATGTGGCTCTGTGGTTACAGGAATGTGCACACACAATGTAGAAAATTGACACTACAATGTGTTTCTTTAAAGAACACACACTTAATAAAAAAAAAAAAAGCTCTAAAAGCTGTCTGAAAAATAAACATAAAAAAATTAAAAAATTTGCTCTTTCTTTAACGGCAACGCTGAGCACATAAATGCAAACAAATTTGTGTGGACACACATCAAAATTGCCAAGGAGGAACAGTTTGAGCGCACAGACTCCCTGGATGCCCTGTCCAATCTTGGGTCCAACCTGAAAAAATTGTGCCAACAGTTGTGTCATCCTTCACAGATGGGGACCACATCAGGGTGCATACAGCTAAGTCCAGATGTGTGAAAGAAGGGAGAACAGAGGGACTGCAGCAGGGAGGAAGGGTAGGGAAAGTGAGAAGAGAAATGGGATTGCATGAATTTTGCTGTCATAAAAAAAAAACCCCAACAGATGTGCAGGTCCCAGAGGAAAGACATCTGGCTCCTCTCTCGCTTTCTCTTTCTCTCTCTAACTTTTCATCGAGCATGTAAGGTAAGAAAATTTAGAATGCTCTTGGCTTCTTAAGATCCGTATTGCTGGCTTCCTCCATTTTAACAGGGGTTTTATGGAGCAGCTTCCTTAATAGCCACTCACTTATAAAACAAAGCTGTAATGACATGCAAATGACTCAGGGAAACACTGTAAAGAGGATGTGATGTATGGCCCTTCTGTGCATTACAAGCACACACACCGAAACAGTAACACACAAACAACAAAGAAGCAGTGCTTCACAGAACAATGCAGAAATAGCTTTCTTTTTTTCCCCATCTTCACTATAAATACCAGTACAAAAGGGATGCAGTGCTGTGCAAAAGTCTTGAGCCACCATTCATTTCTTTATATGTTGCTAGGAAAATGAAAAATACCTGCAGCAATTTATTGAAACATGCAAACATGGAAATACAGTATATAGGCAAAAGCAGAGTATGTACAAGTCTAATGAGCTATATTTGGAATCATCTTGTTGGCGTAAAATTTATATTTTAGGCCTGTTAAACTATGAAACCTTCGCAATCTTTAACAGATTCAGCTAAATAAATGGGAACAAATGATGGGTTTTTGTGGCAGGATGCTGGTAACAAAGTCTCTAAAGATACAATATAAAATTGGTTTCTTTGCTAAACTGACACATGCTGATTGAGTTAAGTGCCTTTTTATACTTGTATGATTTATAGGTCAGTTGTAAGTGTCCTTAATAAACAAATAGTCCAATGCAAGGTCTGGATTCAAATGAGTGAAAATTGCTTTGATCACTGCCCTGGAAGCATCAGTTTACCAATAATTAAAGACTAAGAAAGTGGCAAGTGCATTGCTTGTAAGTGTGTTAGCAGCAGACATTCCATCAAACATCGTCCTGGATTATGTGGATTATTAGTTCCTGGGACTGGTGATGTGCCATTACTATGATAAAGAAGTTTATTGTAATTATTACACTCCTTACATATTTCTTTTATAATAAGCAATATTTAGCAGCATTTCCCAGAAAGTCAAATGCATAAAGAAAAAAAGAAAGTTGCATTTACTTGCAGTGTATTCTCAGAAAATTACCTCCTAATTTAAACAAACCAACAGAATCATATCTTATTTTTTTCTTTCAGGTGATCCTCCTCCTTTCCATCATTTCAGTCTAATAAAGAAGGTGTGTATGCATGTCGCTCGCAACCTGCCAGAGCATCTGCATCCTGACTCCAATTAGGAGAATAAACCAGAGGGAGGCATACACACCGTCGGGAGTTCAAAGGTCAGCTGACAGGATGGAAAGAAATAAGGCTGACAGACAGCAAGTACAGTAGATAGAGTAGCAGGGAAATTATTCACTCTACAGTAAAACTGACTGAAGTAATAAGCCAAAGTCTCTCTCACGCTCTCGCTTTCACTCCGCATGTCCCCGTCACCTCTTCAGTCTGTTTCCTCTTCCCTCCTCTCTTCCTTAGTTTTGTTCTATTTATGACTTCCTCTGAAATCTCAGCGTCTCTTGCACACTTATGTGGGCCATAAATCAGCCACTGAAAAGGACAGCGGACAGGAGGAGAGAGAAATGGAAAATCGGAGGGAGGCCTTCAATGTTGTCTGAGCAACCGTTTAAAGGCCCACCTGAGAGCTTTAAAACTGAAACCTGCTGGAAATATTAGCCGACACAGGCAGACAGGAGAACCAGCAGCATGTAGCATTAGCAAACGACGTTGTGACAAGCCATCAGTGTCAACTCTGCTTTGTGACACTGCACAAGTGTGTTATTAATTCTTCTCGTGGGTGATTTAAATGTAATTTATTTCATACTGCATAACAAGAGCCATAACGGGATTTTTTTTCTTATTATTTAATGAAATGCTCTCCAGCGTTGCAGCAGTTTGTTCACTGGTGGCTGCTTTCAGTGGGAGGGAGCTTGGCCAGAGCAGTTCAGCAGATGCAAAGAAGAGACTTGTATGGGACTCTGGGGTGATTAATTTTTGAAGTGTGTTGTAAAGAGCTATGAGATCCATAAACAGGAGAACACACAACAGGCAATCCCAAGATAGCGAGGGCCACAACACAGCTCACAAAGCACTATGGTCACATATAACCACAGCCAAGAATGATATCCAAAGCTTATTGTTAAAATCAATAGGACCTTTAACATACGAGAACACTTGTGACATTTATGGGACTGCATTCTGTTTTATCTAATTTTAAAAGGATCCCATTCTTTCTTTATTCCCCTTGTCAGAGTCAGAGTCTTTAATACATCTTTAAGGGACAAGATTATCTGATCTCAAATTTTCTAATGAAAGCTACAGGTTCAGCCTTGTCTTTCATGTGCAGTTCCTTAAAACTTTACACTGACATGTCTCACCAGGGTGTCTTTTAAAACAGAAGGGGTCTTCAAACAATACCCTGCTAATCTCAGGAAGAAAAAGAAACCCTTGAAAGAAAGAAAGAAATGGGGGTGAGTGGAGTGTGTGTGTGTGTACTGTTGTTTCATTAATATGCCCCTGAGACTATGGTGGCAGTAGCAGAAGAATGAGAGGTGGGTTATCAGCCCTCATCTGTGAGGAAAGCCCCTCACTCCCCCTCCCTCGTGTCTCACTAGACTGTGCGTCCATCAGGCCTCATTACTCTAATGGTAGTGGCAGTGATTAAGGCTTCCTGGCTGCAGACCCCTTTGTTTGTTCACTTGTGTTTCGCCTCCATAAAGACAGTTTTCAGGATGCCTGTGGCCCAGCTCCCCCCTCCTTATGTAGAGATGTAGCACTGGCAGAACGCCCCTAGACCTTGAAGTTATCACATGGGGGTTCATACAGGTTATCGCAAGAAAAAAGGAGGAGAAAGCCAGGAACTTCTCAGGTCCTGCATGCATACTGATAATATGGTGAGGGTGTTTAGCTGCAACAATGCTCTCCTTGGACTCTTTTTTTTTTCTTCGAGTCACTTATCATATGCCTGCACACTGTATGTACATGTAAAGAGTCCTAGGACGTGTGCTAGATTTCTCACTGCAGAGCTACAGGCTAATCGAGCACCATCTCTCGGCCCAGCCCAATCCCCAGCCTAATTCGCAGACTACCAACAGCAAGGTGGAGTTGGAAGAGGTCAAGCTCCACCCAATCTGGCCCTACAATGAGCACTAATTATGATTTGCACATATACAGCTGGTAATTAACGGTGCAATAGAAAAATCTAACTCTAGGGAAAAGTTAATATTGTGGAAAAAAAAAAACAACCTAAGACAGAATAATGGTTTGGAGCAAAAGCCAGAGCTTTCAGGGTCAATAAATTTAACCTGGCTAAATCATCATAGTAACTTGTGCTGCCTAATCTACTCTGGATAAGATTATAAAAACTCTTAGTTTAAAGTCAGCTTTAAAAGGTGCCACAAATTTTGTATTTTTCCAGCTGAATGATCTGAACGATACATTGATTTTCAGCTGAATGTAATATATATAGACCTGTTAAACCCATCATGGCTTCAAATAAAACTATGGAGTTTCAGTATAAACCGCATCAAGTTGCCAAACTGTAGAAGGTGATGCAGAATGGTATGAATATGTTTCATACTATCCTCAGTTTTGGTACTCTTATTGTAGCAAAGAGCAGAACAAATAGTCAGGTTATGCCTCTGACTACAACGCTGCAACTGAAATTGCGAGCCACTTAAGTAAGGAAGGCACTTGATTTATGCTTGCTCCAATTCTTTTGTGAGCTAAATGTTACAAACACAACAGTAAGTTTATCCCCATGTGAACCTCAAATTAATTGCAAGAAATGTTTTTAGGACTGGTCATAGAGTGATACTTCCCAAGTGGAATCATGTGGAAGAAACACCAAGGTGCAAATACTGTATATACTCACTGGACCTCAGTATATATGAATCTGTCAGTCAGATACAGAATGCCTTACTGGATTTTTCCAACTCCTGATAATGACTGATTGGGATACTGTCAAGCCGGATAACACAAGAAAAACTTGGAATCCCTCTTTTTTCAAGGTGTCTTGTTCTTTATCCTTTATTAAACTTTTTATGAAATGCTTTATCACTTTTCTCTCTCTCTGTAACTATTGGATATAACAATTAGAATCTAAAAAGGAGTTTACTTTTAACGGCCATAAAGCACTATCATCATAAAACACACACACAAAAACCTCCCAGGAGACAATGCTGCAACAGGAACCAGGTACTGCCTGATCCCTCTCCATCCACTACATAAGGGGAAAGTGTAGACATTCATTGTTCTTTGTACAACATTACTAAAGCAATCCTGTCTCTGGACTCAGTCAAGTGTTCAGTGATGTGAGGCACTCTGCCTGGCCTTCTTCAGTTTCACTCTATTCAGTTCTCTTTTACCCTGCTTCATTCATAATGGATAGCTCTTTGGGTTGCTGTCACCAAGAGTCTATCAATGACTGAAAATCCATGGATCTCAGAGACATCAGTTGTCACTTACTGACATAAAATCCACTTGTTGTGTTCACGGTGAAGACAGATTAAGGTAAAATTAAAGGATTGCAAAATAGGCAAACTATGATTACGGAAGCATCTGTGGTTCTGTGGGTGCAACTAAAACCAGGTAATATAAAAACAAAAGTTGAAAAGAGGTTGCATTAAAAATCAAATGAAAGTAGGTAAGTAGGGAGAAGAACTACAGACATCAGGTGCAGTCTTGCTCAATGGGAGGCCTAAAATGTAACAGGCTTTTAAAAATGCTCATTGTGGCATGCACCTATAACACCCCAAGAGGACCATCAGCTGCCAGGCACTGAAACTTGAAAACGATGACCATGCAGAACAATGTCTGTCATGGGAGGCCATCAAAAAAACAACACGTACACAAAAAGCAAGTAAACAAGCACAATATGTACACAACGAGCAAGTGTAAACAAAGAGCGGTATCTGTTTGTCCTACATCTGAGCAGTGAGCATCAGAGCTGAGGACCTGTACACAGCTGTTCTTCCTGTGCTGTCAGTGGGCTTCACCAGGCTGGGGCTGTCCCAAAGGCCTGTACTGGGAGGCCTGGATACAGTCTGACATCTGGACTACACAGGAGGGAGGGATCCTTCCCACTCTCAGATTTTTTATTTTTTTTTTTTTTTTACTGCCTCTCTTTCTATCTCAGTCTATCCATCTTTGTCTCTGTTAGTAACTCCCACTCTCTCTCATTTCCCTCTCCTCTATTTTCTGTATCCTTCTACGGAAGGGTCCACAAGTCGCAGTCGCTAGGGAAAGGATGATGAACAGCTCTACAACTGAGCCAGCTGACTCCATAGCAGCAGAACTGTCCCCTTGTTCCCTTCATTCTCCCTCTATGCACTTTCTCCCTTTAAATTTTTCTCATTGCATTGCCTCAGTTCACCTATCTCTTATTCCACCCTGGCAGGGCTACTGAGGGAAAGAGCTCAGGGACAGTCTACATATGCAGCCTCAGAGGAGAGCTGTGACATGTAACAGCTTTCAAGTCATTAATCAGTATTGGGTGTCACCATCTCTTTATTCCCACAAAAAAAGATTATCATTATATGTACTGAGAAATACACATTTTCTATTGATTTTGTTGCCGTTTTTTGTTTTTATTTGTTGGGATTCAATACGTATAAACAATTTTTTATTTTATTGCAATGAGTGCAGATCTTCAGACCTGCATGGTACAATGAGAGCTCTTTGTGGAGGCAAACTACTAAATAACAATATTCAGATCTTTGTCCTTTATTGACCTCTTTGTGAAGGTTCACAGTCCTCTGCCTACATCTTGGCTTCACCTTAATGAGCTCAGCATCACTGGCTACACTGACTTTGTTTTCACTCTTATAAGAGACAAGAACTTATGCTTAAGCCTCCATAATGCTTTAAAGAGCTGCCATAACCTTCTGTTATTCTTCTGGTTCTTTGTTCTTGTCTCCTGCTTGATAAGGCATGCCAGCGCCAAGGTCATGGAGACAGGAGAGAGAAGAAGAAGGGGGGTGGGTATTTCTCTGGTGTAAATGAATAGTTCTCTCTCTCTCTAGATGAAGAGGAAGAACCTCATCAAAATGTTGTCTCTTCCCTTCACAAAACGAGACTACATTCAAGTCAGATGAATGAGAATTGTCACGCGCAAAATCATAATTACAAGCCCACATATTCCCTCCAGTACCGGGGAATGACTTTATCAGGCACCCACTGGTCTGTTCTTGTGCGTTTACTAGGGGAGGATCCTCTAAGCCCTTCTCTTGTCTGCAATCTGCGATTGTTGTATTCCAAGGGGGGTATCAAGGCTGAAAGGACCAAATTTAACAAACCTAATTATCATGCTTTAATTAGTATCAGGGGTAAACCTCGGTGGGACACCTGCAGACTTAATTTATATCCTGACAAGCCAGGAACAAGTGTTAATGTACCGTATTTATGATAATGCCCCAAAGTGTACAGGAGGAGCAGGAGGAAGCTCACCTCAACTCTTCCAGAACAATGTGAGAGGCAGGTAATTACAGGGAAAGGGTCTGAAGTGTTCAGGGATCAACCCCGTCCCAATGTTGATGCACAACAATAAAATAACCTCAAATGTTATCTGTGGTATTAAGATGACTTCATACCTGGGCATTAAGCTGTTTTTCTCTTGGAAGATTCCAAAGGTAAAACAATAAAACCGTTTAATTTTTTTTCCCTTCCATATCCAATAAAGAAAAATGAAATAACAAGAAACGAATCGACAAAGATTACAGAGAAAAATTATAAGGTGGCATCATTCCCTACTCTCTGTTTTTCTGTTCAGCAGGTATATGGGCCCCACATCGCCGAGCTGAGAAATGCTAGCCTGCACAGAAAATTCTGCTACCACAAATAAATGGGACAATCGTTGTCCTATTAGTCAAAAATAGATGTGCCGTTTGTCTGTTGTGCTACCACAAGCAAACCTTTGCAATTGAAAAAATAGGTTAGCAGGGCGGGGAAGAAACCTGGAAAATTAAGCATATTCTGTATAGTGAGTGTTTACATAGTTGAAAACCACTACAATCTTCCGTCCGGCCTTGATGTGCTGAAGACAAAAAGAAGCGGCAGACTTATTTCCACTGATCAATTATGGAGGTCATGTCGCACGGTGTTGAAATGTCCTATACAAAATGAGAAAACAACGAAAACATATATGTGTGTATATATATATATATATATATATATATATATATATATAACATGGACTGAACCACCACTCACAACCACTAGCACTTTATATAGCCTCTGTAGAAACTATCTACACCCTCACTTATCTTAACTGCACTACTGTATAGCTCTGTGTAAATAATCATTCTGTACATTCAATAATCTTTAATCCTACAACTGTTTACAACTTGCATAGTTCCCATTTCTGTATAGCTGTATATCTCAGATTTCTGTAAAGTTATTTATTTCATATTCTGTATAGTTTTTCATATTTATATCCTGTTCATAGCCTGTACATAGCTTGTACTCACTACAGCCTTTACATACTTAGTTATAGAATATTCACAACATACTTCATACCGTGTACATTATAACATACCATAATAGACCCATTTCTGTAGTATACTTACATATCTATACTATTGCTAATATATATTGTAATATATCTATATCACTAAAGCACATCTGGATGGATGCAAACTGCATTTCGTTGCCCTGTACCTGTGCATGTGCAATGACAAAGTTGAATTCTATTCTATTCTATTCTATTCTATTCTATATATATATATATATATACACACACACACACACACATATATATATATATATATATATATATATATATATATATATATATATATACATATATACACATATATATATATATCCAAAGAAATGTCAGAAGGAGTCCGAACCACAAAAGAAGCACGTATTCTCAGAAAAGTGGTTGCAGGAGGTTAGCTGGGTTCAAACAAATGATGCATGCACAGATGTGGTGCGGAATGTGCCGTGAAAATCCCACTCTAGCGGACAAAAACACTGCCTTTTATATGGACGCAAACGCGCGTTGCAACTTCTTATCTGCTGCGCATCTTTTATTTTGACAGCGAATGCGCACATGCGGACCACTTATGTGCACCCGTGTAAATAACATAATGTTCTGCCGGGTGTGTGGTTGGTTTTCCCTCGAATTCTGAGTCGACAAGCGCCTTTCTTACTGGGACCAGTCATTTTAAGAAAGGCCCCCATTAGAACCCATGAGAAATGCAAGAAATGCATTATTGCTCAGTCTGCAGTATCTTTCCCAGAACAAACACCAATTGCAAATAACATACTAAAAATAAACCTGAAAAATCTGTTTAGAACATCGTACTATGTTGCAAAGAGTGAACTACCACTGGCAAAATTTAGCAGTCTTTGCAAACTTCAAAAAGCAAATGGCCTAGATCTTGGTTCCACTTGCCTCTTACCCGTGACTTCAATGGAAATTTCAAATTCAGGATCTGACACAGACTTACACAGTTTTTACAAGTTCATAGAAATTTCTGTTCAATTAGAACCAAGTATTTGAGTTGATGATTGTAATTTTTTAAAATATTATACTTTAATGTATAATATTGTAAAGGAAACAAAACATCAATCAAAAAATTGCTCTCTTTTTTATTCGGGCTACTTAAATTTATTTTGGGCTACCAAACACTGAAGAGTCCCTACCCGAAGGGCTACCAGGGATTTTGAAATTTTGCGAGCCCTGAGATTTTTTTTTTTTTTATTACTTTTTTGTTTCAGCAACATTAAATTTAAAAACTGTACTTTTGAGTTAAAATATATATTTATAATTTTAATAAATGACAAATGAAAAGGGCATGAACATTTTTTTTTGTATCGAAAAAATATCGAACCGTGACACCAAAGTATCGAACCGAACTGAACCCTGAATTTTGTGTATTGTTGCACCCCTAATATATATATATATATATATATACACACACAAAAGGCTGAATAAATCTCTCATGCCATTTCTCACATATTACGAACAAGAACAACATGACTTTTGACACAGACAACTATGCAGACTTTCAAGTTGGTCACAACAAAGTTGTGCGTGAGTAGTAATGTGGTAGTACAGCAATTGTTCATCTGTAATTTCAAGTTTTTTAATGGAATGAAGATGTTTCCCCTCAGTACGTTTCATGTTCTATCTTTGGTGAGAAACCTTTTGTGTTTGCTTTCATCTTAATGTGTCAATATTGTCACATTGTCCTTATCACGTTTTTAGACTCGTGGGTTGGCTGACACTTCACCCTTTCACTGGACCACATTAAAAGACTGTTGTATAACGTTTTTACATACCGTGGGTTGACCTAGTTCTCTTGTTTGTTTTTTTTTATTCAAACTATCATATAGTCTATTAGTGAAAGAAATGTATGGAAATACTAAAGTCACTTTCATTATGAGTCATTATCTGAAGTGCGTTATGATGCATGATGGTGCATAATGAATGTTCTGACATTTGTTGAGGTGGCATTGTTCTCTTTTGATGCAACTGTTTAAGGGGATACATTTAACATCACAGACTAAAGGGGACTTTGAAGTGTTTTATACTACAACTTTTTTTAAACTTTTTTTCAGGGATTAAAAAACTGAATTATATGTATTAACTGAATGAATTACACGAGTAACTAACTAAAAAATAGCCCCCAGCAACAGTACTTTTGGGCAGTCAGTTTTCTCTTACTGAGCAGCTCATACTTGGAATACAATACAGAAATAAGGAACCTAACTGGTTACTGGATAATCAAAACATGTCATGATTTTAAATAATGGTGGTGAAGATCCATGATTCTAATATGTTTTTATAAGTGATTTTAACATTTGATTTTTAACATGTTATGTATGTTTATTTTACATGTGTTTCTGTCTTTGACTTATGTTCACGTGCCTTCGAATGTTTGGTTTTCTTGATTAGTTTAATATGCCATCAAACTGCCAGAGACTACAGAAGAAAATTAGCCTATGCGGTTAAATCTGGCATATTTACATAATGAATTTAAGTGTCCATGTTAATTACGATGCATTGTCCCTTTTAAATAAACAAATAGAAACTTAACTAGACACATAACTAAATGTAGGCATTACAGTTTGCACAAAAAGATTATTGTACACTCCAGTTATTTGGCAAGTCCTACATTTGGCCCCAACACGCAGCTTAAAGTTGGTGTCTTTTCCTGGAAATGAAAATAGATTTCCTGGAACTCTGGATGATTTATCCTACACTGAAAGCAGAGGTCATTAGTCTGATGATCACAAATACGGGTGGTTTGGTATGTGTGCGGGATTTGTGCGTGTGTGAAGGGCCAAGCTTGTGAAAGGTTTTTTTAATGCATTGTATTGTCCTAAAATAATAATAATAAAACAGCCCCACCAAATCCACCTAAACCACAAAAATCCTGAATTGTCCAAAACTGGATCATTTACTTGTAGAAAGTACTTCAATTACTGCAGTGTGCACTGTAATTGTGTCAGTAACGAAACATCTGTCAATCATGGATGGATGTTTTCTCAAAAGATTTCCTTCTTTCATGTTTGACTTACTTCATTTACATAACAAACTACCAATGAAAAAGATGTTCAGCCTTTTATTGCAGGGTCTATTGAAGGACAATGTGCCTTCTCCCAGGGGAACTGCAATCCAGACATGTGGTAACGTCAAACTAAAAATAACTAAAAAAAATTTTAAATGTCCTTTCAGTTATCATATGTTAATGTGGGTTCAATAATTTCATGGACACTATAATAAGATCTCCCTCCAAATGCACATAAAGGCTAAAGTAAGAAGAAAATCTAAGAATACCTGAAACACCTTTGAAATGAAAGCAATTTTTTATATATAACTAAGAAGTTCAAGGTAGTGCTTACAATAATCAATGAAGTCAAACCTTTTTTTCATAGCTGGAGCAGAACTAGTTTACCCTACCAGACGTTTGGTTATAAGTGTGATTCTTGCCCAATTCACTGACATCTATGGCTTGCTTTTCTTCCCAGGGAGATGTGAAAATAGTAGATTTTGTTTTTCAGATGTATACGTGTTGCTAGATAAAAGTTGTGTGTCAGTACTGAAAGTTTACTGGATTGGCTGAACGCAGCTGCCGACCTTGCAGCCACTTCTATTCGGCTTTTGGGTTTGAGGTTGTTTAGAGCTAAAGGTGCTGCTACATGAGATTAGACTTCCTGTAACCTTCTGTGTACTGTCTTTGTGGAGCAGCGGTATTTATGCCAGTATCAAGTATTGACAGGTAGTCGTGAGGCCTTGCCCCAGGAGCTCTTTGGGCAGATTGTGAGCAACAGAAAAGCTGGATTGAGTAATCAGGCTCTTGGCAGGCAGACGGAAGCCCTCCAGTTGAGCTGAACTGCTTTAAAAGTCCTATCTCCTGTTGTTCCCCGCTGCGCTGGCAGCTTATCACCAAGACAGATTTCAGGGGCCTTGAACCGTGCAGAGAGTCCATCCACGTGTGAGAAAGCCCAGGCTCTCGCTCAGACAATATGAACCACTCCCTTTGAGACACGGAGATAAGTCTTTGGCCCACGTCACCGTGAGAAAAACAAAACTCTGCAATCTCTTCGGCTTCTGTTAGTGTCATTCGCATGTCTGGGAGACTCTCCCAACAGAAGTGAGGAGGTTTACAGGCTCTGTCAGGGGCTGTTAGAGATGATCCCTGAGGGAATGAGGCCAAGATCATGATCACTGCTCCACATGACTGGTTCCATGTCAATAATATACACAAACTGGTGTGCTCACTCACTCTCTCAAACACAAACACACACACACACACACACACACACACACACACACACACACACAGAATCCCTCTCTTTCTGTGTCCCTGTGTTCTCAACACCTGCCCTCTGAATGCGCTCTCGGTTAATCTCAACATTAATTATTGACTCTGAGTTTAATTTGAAAGGCAGACGCACTGTAAGCCATGGGACACTGCTTTAAATAATGTATACGGTCCATTCAGAGGTAATCATATTGTCATTGATTAATATACATTGGTGCTGTGGAGCATACCTGATGTGTGTGGGAGCCAGGCACTGGGTATGATAAAACTTGGCGCTGAGAGGCAGTGTCAAGGCGGGAGCATCTCAAGGGCCCCGTCCTCCTTGTCTGATGTTTCAATCACAGCTTAGGAGCTGTGATGCATGGAGGCATACACTATCAACTGACTGGATAACATGAGGAGCCCCAGAGAATCAAGGAAATGGATAGAGAGAGAGGGGGGGGGGAAAGGAATGCAATCGGGCAGAAAGAGGTAGATAAAATCAAAGACAGAAGGGTGGAAATGTGGAGGAAGCGTCCTCATACATCAAAAATCTTTTCGTATAGGGTAAAAATGAATGTATTTGTGCTATTTTGTTTTGAATACAGTAGCTTGCTTGCTGGGGAGGGAACCATTTGCAGTAACAATACACCACCAGTAACGACTATACATACATAGATCGTGTGCATCAAGTATCCCAAGCTGGCACGCTGAGGGTGAGGGATTTGAGTGCTAATGAATTCCCCCACTTTCACGCGCCTGTTGACACCTGGATGCAGATGCCATGTCACCCTAAGTTTAGTTTAGACAAACACAGACCTGCCCAAAGAGAGGCGAGGGGCTGCTGCGAGTGATGAAAAATTCATACGCCGTTGTTACCTAGACGCCATTCAGAGAGCACAGAGTTCAAAAAAATGAACCAATTACAGTCTAAAACTCAACTGTCTGGACACAACACATGCATTTTGATAGATGTAAACTTAGACACGTTGAAACCAATAAGAAGTCATGCTACACTCTCTGTCTCTTGCACTAACACACACGCATGCACACACACAATCTCTATCGGATAGATAAACAAATCTTGTCCAAGACTCTCCTCCTTCAGGAGATTGTGAAAGCTTTGGCAAGCTTGAGTGAATATGTTGTTTTTGTTAATACATAAAGATTAGGGAAAGAGTCTCTAGGCACCTCTCTCTCTCACACACACTTTCTCTCAGTCTCTCCCTCCTCTCTTTCTTGCTCCCCTCTCCTTTCATCCTCCCCCACCTTCTCTCTGAGTCTGGCAAGAGAGGTGGTCTTGTCAGACAGCTTCTCTCCCACGTACCATGGAGCTCTGAGAGGTGTGGAGCAAACAGGCTGAATGCTGGGAGGCTTCTGTCTTTCTTTCTTAAAACCTTTTGGCTGCTGGAAAATACTCTCTGACAGGAGGCCTATGTGTTCTGCTGAATGTTTGACAGGGAAGTAAGAACAGCCTGCACCAGATACAAAATAGCACCACAGGCAGATGCTTAGCCAATCTAAGAAAGCCACATGGATTGAGTAAGGAACAATATTTTACAACCGAAGAGGGACAGTCAGTTATGTGTGGTTTATTGAAGACTGTTTATGGGGCTTTTTTCTGTTTTCCAACCACAGTGATATGATACTGAGTAAGTAACGGGGAAATGGTGACCTAACCGAAGGGGGTGGGTGAAAGAACGCACTCTTATCTATATCTTGTGGTATTGCTGGAGTGGAAGTATGTGTAAGAAGGACTAGGTAAAAGTAGAGCATCAGAGCCCTTATTTCTCTTCATCAGATAAACTCTGCTGGAAACATAGTGACAGGGACAACTGTAGGTAAGTCAGCTAACATGAAATAAAAAACTTACATAGCATTTGTACAAATCAGTTGATCTAGTTGGTCAACCCTTTCACGTCACCTTTATATGGTTTTGGAAATGATAAATTCAATTCAATTCAATTCAATTTTATTTATATAGCGCCAAATCACAACAAAAGTCGCCTCAAGGCGCTTCATAGATACAGAGAAAAACCCAACAATCATATGACCCCCTATGACCAAGCACTTTGGCAACAGTGGGAAGGAAAAACTCCCTTTTAACAGGAAGAAACCTCCGGCTGAACCAGGCTCAGGGAGGGGCGGCCATCTGCTGCGACCAGTTGGGGTGAGAGAAGGAAGACAGGATAAAGACATGCTGTGGAAGAGAGACAGAGATTAATAACAGATATGATTCAATGCAGAGAGGTCTGTTAATACATAGTGAGTGAGAAAGGTGACTGGAAAGGAAAAACTCAATGCATCATGGGAATCCCCGGCAGCCTACGTCTATTGCAGCATAACTAAAGGAGGATTCAGGGTCACCTGGTCCAGCCCTAACTATATGCTTTAGCAAAAAGGAAAGTTTTAAGCCTAATCTTAAAAGTAGACATAGTGTCTGACTCCCGAATCCAAACTGGAAGCTGGTTCCACAGAAGAGGGGCCTGAAAACTGAAGGCTCTCCCTCCCATTCTACTTTTAAATACTCTAGGAACAACAAGTAGGCCTGCAGAGCGAGAGCGAAGTGCTCTAATAGGGTGATATGGTACTACAAGGTCCTTAAGATAAGAGGGGGCCCGATTATTTAAGACCTTGTATGTGAGGAGCAGGATTTTGAATTCAATTCTGGACTTAACAGGAAGCCAATGAAGGGAAGCTAAAACAGGAGAAATATGCTCTCTGTTTCTTTCAAACAGTGTACTTAGGCCCATTTCCGGTGAGCATGTCACACACAGAGATGAAACTTGTCCCAACCTGCAACACTCAAAGTGTCCGTGATGACAACGCTTGTGTGACTCAAAAAAAAAAAAGCAAAAAAGCAAAAAAATCCCAAAATGTGATAGCATACGTAGTATTTAAATGTATTTACTGGTAGTTGTGCAACAGATTTTTTTAATCAGGCAAACCAGTTTCTTTCGCAGTTGTTGCGGCATTCCTAAAACCTGTGTTTTTTCTCTTACTGTTTTTGGACTTATCAAAAAGTACTGGAGTCTGTTTGGGAGACCAGCTACAGTGGTGCACCTTTATTCAAGTCGCTGACGTCCAGCGACGTAATTCAAGTCCCTGATTTTAGTTAAGACTTCAACAACCAGTGGAGAAAGCCCTGAATTTTATGTTTGGACATTATCAGTTATGCACATTAACCATTCAGAGGATCAGCTATCATTTTAATGGCAGTTTTATGTGACAAATGATAGCAGGAAAGGGTAACAAAAAAACAAAACAAAAAAAGGATTATAAAAAAAAAAGTAGTCATATTTTTTCAACCTACAGGTAAAGTCAGACTTCTGTATCAGTATTAGCGGGTAGACATCAATAACAAAAATCACAATCTTTACCTTAACTTTCCTCCCTCAACAGGCCAATGAGCCAGTCCAACCCCAAAAGAAAAGCTTTTTTTTATTATCCAAAGTGAGGATGAGTGAAAGGCCAAATCACATCAGAGGCAACACCAGCTGCACATAAAGAAGTTCTTTACTGAACAATGGAGCCGCCGTGAGCACCACCTCTGTCTCCCAGCTGAGCCACACAGCCAGCTTAACCAATCATTGGGGTCAGAGCAGCCGCATGGATGACCAAAGTGCAGCCACCATAATGTAATTGTCATTGTATTGCCTTCCAATGTAAAAGGCATCTCCTTTCAGTATCGTGAAGGGATTGAAGTGTAGATGAATAGATCCGAGGCTTGTGTAGGCGACTTTAAACTGATTTAAAGGAGTCGAGTATAGTATTAAGATGCACTTTGGAGTAGTGGTGTTATTCAGTCTTCACAATAGAACTCTGTTCGAATGATGGACTGGAATAATCACAGCCAAACATCTCAGTCTAATCCCAATTCAGTGATATCTTTACACACACTAACACAATGCCAAGAATATGCTTAAAAGTAGAAGCTATCTGATTTTTTTTAAAGCAATCCCTTTTATGGTAGAGTACTTTTTATATACATAGGGAATAGGAAAACATTAGAAAATGATTTCTTTTTTAAAGCAGAATTATATGCACAAAACAGAGAAAGCCAAGAAATAAACAAAGGGAAAATACAGAATGATGAGAGAACAAACTAACTGATTTTGAGGGAATGATTCAAAGACATTTGGGAATAGAATCGTCTCCATCACTCTCGTCTTTCTACCCATCTTTGGATCATCTTACTACTGAGACCTGCCTACAGTGTTAAGCCTCTAATTACTCTGAACTCTATTTTTTAGTAGTTTAATCTTATTCTGAAAGAGACTTTATGATAAAATATGTAAAACTAATTAAATAAATGCAATAAATGACTAAAACACAAATATGACCATGTTGACTTGACAGATAGTTGGAATTAATTAAACTCTTTAAATGGTGTGGTGTCTTAGCAAATGTGAAGCCCTTTGATTATTTATAATTAGAACAACTGTTATTTATTCTTTACATATTATCTGGACACCTCATCTATATGGGATTTCCTTCTATCAATCTTCTGTTTTGTTTGTTTTTTCTCTTTAATCCTTCAGGAGATGGAAGTTATTTCATTCACACATAATCAAGTGCAGCCACATCTTGGGCAGAGCAACGGTGTCAGACTAATCTCATATCTTTAAGAAATACGCTCACAGATATTTATAACATCTCGCAATGATGGTGCCAGCATCCATCTACATGTAGTCGGAGCCTCCTCCTTCATTAGCCAATGGCACCTTTAGCTTATGGTCAGAGCTGCAGCGGTGTCTATAGTGTAATGAAATTTACGAAGAAGAGCCACTTGGTATGCCAGTGATGCCGCAGCAGGTCCCCGTGCTCTGTGAAAACCACGCATTCGCTTTTATAGATTGCATAATGGCCTGCATGAAAATGGTTTCACACTAACATAAATCAAATGTCAAAATACAACCGGAGCAAGACAATCCCCATGGTGCACACATGGACACACAGACGCACACACAATGGCACACACACTTGTGCAAACGGCAGATACACATGCTTAGAGGAGTCAGCCATCCAAAGAACTCACAGTCCTTCTTATGCAGATACATGTAGTGCTTAATAGCATACATAATAATTTATTAAGAAATGTTAAATATTCATCAATATCAAATTAATCATTTATAGCAGATCTTTAAATTAAAGAGTGTCCTTGAAGTTTTAGATGCGGGGACTGTCTTTAGCAAAGAGGCAATCCCCCGTGGACATTTTAAATCTCTGATGTAAAACACTTGGATTGCTATTGTATAATGACTATCTCACTTTGATAACGTCTTTCACAAAGAAAAAAAAAAAGCACATCAGTACAGAACAAATATCCTTGCAAAGTTATTTTGCGGTGTTTGTAGTGTTATTATCAATGTTACTACAAGACTGAGGCACACAAAACAGGTTGGGAAATAAGGCATACAAACTGCTGAATGAGAAGGTGGGCTCTGGAATCTGTAGCTGTGAAGTGCTACAATAGTGCCCATGAAACAAACTAAGCAACAACCTTCAAAGGTGTAAAACAAAGGTAAAGGGTCAAAAGCTGCAGCTCTTCAAAGTTCAAGAGTTCAAACTCTACTGTTTGCCATGTTTATAGTCTTGAACAAAAAAAAACACATACACAAAAAAAAACATATTAAATCTCTCCTTTCAGAGCAACTATATTAATTTGTAATCATTTGGGTGAAGGCTAGTCTGATAACTGTCTTCTAGGTGTCACTTCAGGTAATTTGAGTTACTTGAATTTTTGACTCTGTTTATTCCTTTTAAAGGAAAAGGAAATAATGTTTTTCTAGACAAACAGTTTTCTTTGTAGTTAGTAGACCTGAGCTTAGATTGGCCAATATTAGCTACTACTATTCATTACTGTCTATACATCAAATATTATAAAAATGTAAACAAGAAAAAGAGACATCCTGCAACCTTGTTATGAGTGATAATGTTGCATAGTTCATCCATGAGAGAGCTTCCCTGTTGGCAATGTGTCTCTGGACCACCACAAATACAACAACCAGCTGATCTGAGCAGAGTCTGGCAGAGTGTAAAAGACTTGTTGTGACAATAAAACAACTAAAAAACACATATTTCCTTTTATCATTTTTAAACTGTTAGCATATTTTGTATTTTATTTTATTAATATCTGTTTATGTTTATATCTGAAAGAGAAAAATATTTGCCTATATATCAAGCATAGAAAAAAATTACATTTTTGTGTGCATGTGTGTATTACCTTTCACTAATTAACATGTTTCTGTACAATGTAACAATACAGTCGATGGATTTTGCTCGTTCGCCAAGCTTACTAGAGGTAGCTGATAGCATAGCTCCAAAAACGACTGTGGCTAGGTCCATGTCTGAAATCGACTGAAACAAAGATAAATACTGCTAATTTCTCTTTTTCTATCCCTCTCTGCCATGTCGTGTCTATCTTGGGGTTTTCTGCTTTATTGTTAAAACGGCTGTAATTCAATGCAATACTTTTGTCAAACCTGTAGGTTTAAAGCTTAAATTGTACACTTTAATGACACCTTGAAATATTTAATTGTAACTGGGTTGGTGCACAGAGGCCAGATTACAGAAATTTTGTAACTGTCCCTGTAGGCGATGCATGAGGGACCTGACCACGTTTCAACACTTTTCAGCATTTTTCTTTTATTTCCAGTTGTCGTCTTAACACACACACGCGGATGCAGCTTTTCAGCAGCATCCTGCACATAACAACAACAATAATTCAGGACCCGGTTCACTACTTTTATGCAGCGGAAGGTGTGATGAGCTGATTGTGCTCAGGTGTATCAGCCTCCTCCGCAGCCGCACCACGAACCACGCCCCGCCACAGACCCAAAATGTATAGAGCTAATTCCATCCAATTTAACACTACAGGTGTGATGATTATTACAGGTGTGGTCAGCCATGAGTCTGCATGCTTTTAATGGGTGGCAGGCAACATTTTGCTAATCAGAATGTATATGAAGAACACTTAAGACTTCCATCCATACATTTTCTTAACCAGTAATCCAAGAAGAGTAAGACTGGATATGTACTGGACAGTCTAACACAAAGAGACACTGGACCACATAATCTAACAAGAAGCACTCTGAGTGTGCAAGCCTCTGCCAAGGCAGTTCACTCTGTGGGCAGTTTTTACTTTTATGGGAATAGTGTAGTACTTTGTATATATTCAATTTGATTTCTTACCGTACCGTAAACGTACCTTAATAAAAAATCAGCTACGGTTAAGATGACAGATTTCTACTCTGACTACACAAACACTATGTATGAGTAACTAATGGGTGATAGGTATTGATTTATAAATAACTGGACATGAATAACTTGAGATTTATAAATAATATATTTCTAACTAACTAGTCAGCTCATTCTCCTTCACTTCACATTACTTTCATTAAAAACATAAAGCATATTGTGTTTAATTGGAATTTGATTTGGAAACCCCATATAGCAGTATTGCCTAAGACAAACAAATGCAGTGGAATTATAAAGCATAAATTTAAAGATAAATGACATTTTGTCAAAGGCTTTTTGTGAATTGACCAATAAATCATTAAGTTGATCTTAAAGACCTTGGTAGATGTAAGGCACAGTTTAATGGACTGTTAACATGACTCCATTCAACACTACTACAAAATGTATCATAATTAACTGAAAGCATTTCAAGCTATTGTGTTTATAGACAGAATGATAACACAAACACTACCAAAAAAATAAGCTCCTTGGTGGACCTAACAACCATGCACAACAAAGGTTTTCATCTATGAACATATCTTTGGACTCTGAAAGAACACTTTATAGGCATGACCAGTAAACTCACCATTGGAGACTTCAGCCCTAAAAAGTTTTCTATGAATATTTTTTATTTATATAAGTGTTTGTTTTTAGAGGTATTCCTTCTAAAAATATTTCAGTCATATTTTATTCCTGTAAACATGACCCAAAAGTGTAATTTCCTGCATGAAGGCATCTAAGCACTTAAAAACAGGTGTCAAACCTTTCACTTGAGAACCTCCGAAGGAGACACAAACATAGCATCAGAGCTTCTCCTCTGATGCTCTGCTGATACGCTGCTTATGCTGTGTATTCCTGTCCAAATCTTTGGACTGTAAGTAAATAGAACAAAAACACGACAGGACCAACATTCACACATCATTCAGTACCTTGTTTACTCAGTATCAGAGGATATACACACAGCTCGTGCGAATAAAGACATCACATTCTATACATCTATGGTCATGAAGGCAGAAGAGGGGAAGGACACGTCTCCTTGCCAGGGTACACCGTCTGGTGAGACTGCATGGGACAAGCTGTGTGCTGTTACACAGCAACTCAGTGCCAACCACACCTGCGCACACACAGGCATCACGCTCTCCAGGCCACACCGAGGTCACCTGGGTACTCTGCCAGCCACACCTGTCCTTCTCCTCACCCCTCATATACTGTATATCCTTGTGGAAACCTTACAGATGGAGCAAACACACAGGATACACGTATGATTTGCTCGTCTGCGAAGGTGAGTAAAACGTAAAGATCCTAGTCACCAAACTGATGTGACAGGAAATGGATTTTCTACCCTAATTCCTCTACATGTACAGTAGTAGTATTTTCTATCATTCTTTCAATATTATTCCCCTTATCGGTTCAGCTAATGCCCTCCAGCAGGAGAGTAAAGTCAGGTCTTTTCCATTTGTACGGGTAAAAGCCAGGTTCAGTATAGGGTTATGGAGAAAAGTAGGCTTATACAAGATTATGCTGCCATGATAACAAATAATCAGGAGCTAATTCTTTGTCTGGCCCTCTCTTATCTGTCCCTAAGCCTACTTATTAGGGGGCTTACATCTGCATTTGCAGCTGATGAGGGTGCTCCTCCTCTCTTAAATTTAAACAACGCATATCCAAACGGAGACAGCACACAAATATTAGACCTGGCCCTCATTTCTCCACTATTTGTAATAGTTGTGGATCAGACAGAGTCACACATGTTTGCTAAACCTAGTGCCTAAAGGATTGAAAGGGTTTTTACATGAAGATTACAGAGGTCTGAGTATTTTATCTCAATCTGATTATTTTATTAATAAACGCTTGTGGGTGGCAGGTCTTCAGATACGGCTTATCCCTTATTCATTTCCCTTGTACAAATCCTCTGCTCTCAGCACGGGTCATATTTGTTTTAAGCTTTCAATTTATAAGTTCAATTTTACGTTTTTTTCTCTCCCCAGTATACCCAATGCGTTGAAAAATGATGGAGATTAATGTATGGAGGTATGTTTTTACAAATCACAAAACTCCACATGTCTTGCTCTAATTAGTTCTTTTATCATTTCAATGACAAATTTTGAATTGCGGGCTGGGGAAATTCATTATAGGCATATAGAACATGGAAAGTACCAGCAGGAAAACCCTCATCTATGTAGCCCAGGCTTCACCATAAATCAGACTAAATTCCCTAGAAAGAAGAATGCAGGAGGACACTGCACCCAGCACTAAAATAGTATCACCCAGGGCTACTTCTGATTGAATGTTTTATCACAGACAATCCTGAGTGGCGTAAAAAAAGAAACTAATTTATTCATCCTGTTCAAGTAAAGAACTATAACAACCATGTAATTCCTCTGAGATTTTGTCATTTCAGAGCACTTTGATTTGTCATGTTATGCATGTCTTTTCATCCTTCTTTCTTCCTGCACTCAGCTTCACAGTGTGGTGGGTATCGTGTGCTGTAATTCAGCTTTTTATAACCACTTCGCTCACTCACCTATTGAGTATCTGCCACCGTAGTACCAGGGCCACATGAGTTCATCACTCCACCTCAGTAAAAGGATACAATAAGTATATGTCCAGGGCAGCTTAGGAAGGGCATGGATATCCATCAGCAATGCATATGATGAATCACGGTGGTGTCTGGGATGAATAGACATACAACACGAAATACAGTCAACCTAAAACGGGCAAGAATATACATTACATCCATTCAATCATCTGTACGTTAAAAGCTTTGCTTAGATTATGTACAGAAAAGCACAGAGCATATCGGCAAAACACCTGCTACAAAGAAGAGGCTTTTTCGCTGTTGCACTACAAACATGCAAAAAGACAGAGAAGATAGGGAAGGACTGAATGACTGTGTAGATGCCCAGATACATAACCCTAGGTCTGCATTGTGCTGATACAAATCTAAGTAGCACAGCAACATAGAATTTGCCACTCCAAGTCTAAAACTGTTCTTGTATCTGTTTACCACTTGTGGAATGTTGAGCAAAAACCTTGACACAGTACCAGCTTTCTAATTCTTCCAAAGGACTCTGGAGGCCAAAGTTCATTAGTGGTTTGAGGTTATCTGAGTTTTTACAGCTGTGTTAGAGGATGCTGAATTACTATCCTGTAAAAGGAAGCAGCTCATTAAGATGACATACAAAAACATAGAAGACTGAGAAGGGGTTCACTGGTTTCAAAATCTCATCTCATCTCCAAACACGTACCTGTCTTGATGCCCTAGGCCTTATTTAACCTCAGAGTTAAAATACTCGCAGCTTTTTACACCCACATGAAACTGCATTGTTAAGGTCATTCTGGATAAATGTATTCATGACGTGTGATCTGCGCGAATGGAAAAAAAACAGAGCTGTGAGATACCAGACACATCATAGCAGTTATGACGTGATCGCAGGACACGTCATCTCCATTTTATTTAAAGAACAGCTAGCTGCTCTCAGTACTAAAATGTAAACACATTTCTTCTTCTTAAGTCAAAGAGTGCTGTACATGGTAAGCCTTTAACACCGCAGAGTGTTTGTTGCCCCAACAGAGACCAGCAGAAAGCTTTCTAGTTTTAACTTAACAGCCTTTTGACTAAAGATGGGGTTTTCAAGTACTCACATCTAACTAAAGATGAAGGAAGAGACAACAGAAAGAGCAACAGGAAGAAGAGCAAGGAGGGAACGTTTTGTAACACTTGAAAAGACACTTTCAATAGAAGAGGAGCGCAGCTCTTTTACAAAAGGATGAAGACACAGGCAGTAGAGTGTTCTTTTTTCCCCGTCTACATGGAAAGGTTGAACTGGTCTTTCATCCAGATTCAATGACACTCATGACACCATTGAGATAAGAAACATGCGAACAAAAAGAAATCCTATTGAAGTCTTTTTTTTATTATTAATAGTGTGTAAATTGTATATTTGAGATGGTAAAAGTTAAGCCTAAGCTTGCATGAATGCAATGCTTTTGTGTTACAGATTCTATAATAAGTCTGACTATAGTTTTCTTTGAGTGGCATAGCAGAGGACTGTATCTTACAGCTGGACAAGAGAGCTCCTCTCACCTCTGTCTCATCTGGAAAACCCTGGGGTTGGGCCGAGAGAAGAAAGAAGGTTGAAGGCACGGCCTGATGAAAAACGAGGGTGTCACAGCATTGTTGCAAGGTTAGCACACCCGCTAATGGAGCTGTACTGGGGCAGGGCACCCCAAGGATCAACCCCACCAAGGGGGGGCATGTACAAGCCCAAGATAAACTACTGTAGGGGGCATGGCACTGCCCCAAGCACCTCTACTGCCCGCTAAGCACTCTCTCTCTCTTTCCCTCTGTCTGTCTGTCTCTCTCTCTCTCACACACACTTACATAAACTACCACCATAGGCTAGAGACATCCTCTCCACATTTATAGCTGACCATCAGATGAAATACTTAGAGAACTCCTAGTACTCTTTTTTTAAAAGCTGAGTGACTCACTTTAACTTTAATTTGGTAAACCTGAGTCATGTCAGTGCCTTGTCAGTTCTTTAAATGACCGGTCCTCATTATTTACGTAGAGTGACATCTATTGGCAGACTACTTTGAAAGTGGCAGCACTGACACTTATAGAATAGTAAAGATAGTCTTCCAAGCTACGTAATACTCCAAACTGCTCATGTAGATGGAAGCATGCTTGTCTGATGTCATTTAGCAGCAAAGATGACTTTACACAGCCAGGTAAATCCAGATTATCTCAACAGCTCGGAGGGCATCACAGACAGCGAAGAGACAAATGAGAGAAAGTAAAGAATCAGACATATGGCTGACATGTTCATGCTGTGCAGGGTTGCACTGCTGAGCAGTCAAGGGTGGGGAGTTTGAGACAGAGGGGACATAAAGAATGACATGCCCCGGAATATCTCTTGCCCACATGGGACTAAGAGTTGACAAAGAAGGGTCTGTTTGGCAGAATGGCAGCCATATTAATGACCTGTTTATCACTGCTTGTCACGGGAGGGAAAAAGGAAAAGAACGGGAGAAGGAAAATGTTTCCCAGCAGGCCTTTAAGGAGACTGACTTCCTGCCAGGAGAGGAGAGGAATTCTGACATCTTCCTGCTGGCTCCTCACAATCACTTGTGATTGGTCAAGAGGGGAATACAGATGGGTCAGTAAGCCATGCCTTGATTGGACAGAAAGAACTTGGAGAGGCCACTGTGTAGTCAAGTCAAGGTCAGATCTAGGAGGAATGTCTAAAAGACAGTGAAAGTTCTTTCAGTGAAGTAAGGACACAAAAAGCAAGGTTAAAATGTTTAAATGGGAAAAGGGGGGGGAAGGTTTTTGTGTGGTGACTCTATGTAGGCTGATGAAAAATCAAGCAAGTTGTTTGCACATTTCAAAGAAACATTCAGTCATAGTACAATAAAAATGAGCTCAACCAGAAAGAAAAACAAAATAAAACAAAAACAAAACAATACTGAGGTTTTGCAAGGTGTTCCCTGTTGAGATCTGACATCACTCCTACAAATCAGACCCACAGTCTTAAGACACCTCAAAAAGACTGTGGGTGTCTATGTCTCTCTATCTGACAGTGTGAGCTGGAAGGTGAAATGCAGGACTGAGGCCGTCTAGAATCCAGCAGCGGAAGGCCTGTCCAACAAGCTTCACCAAAGCCTCTGTCGCTGTTCTAACAAAGCCCCTCTTATTCGGGCAGCAGACAGAGGCCCACAGGGAGAAAACCTCAAAGACTTTAACAACACCTCAAACCCCAGCCTCCATGACGGCTTGTTTCTTTCATTAGTGAGCTCAAACAGGGGCTCTGCGGGTGCCAGTATGGGCATGCCCGTATTAAAGAGAAAATAAGCCTCTGCCCACACATTATCGTTCACATGGCACAGACACCCACAGGCACTATTGCATGGAATTTTCCAGTACCAGCATCTCATCACCCAAATGTAATACGTTTCCATGTGTGGTGGCAATTAAAGTGCCCAAACACAGAAGTGGTAACAGAAGCCACGTGGGCTCCTGTGTGCAGAGGCCACCGTGTTTCTCCAGCTTTGGAAAACAGCACTGGAGAGGAGATACACTACATGGTAAGGGACGAGCATATGACCCTTGTGGATGTGACAGACAGATACCATTATTCATAACTGAAAATGAATAATTTTTTTTTTTAAATGGTGCCGTCTTAATGGGGGAAATTTTCCCAGACAGTTTAAAAAAATGCTTTGCTTATCTTTATCAGTTTTACTCTTCATACAGTTCCTGTTTTCATGTCTGTTCTTTTTTTCTTCTGAGAGAATGGATGGTGTGAATATATCCACATCAAGTATTAACTTAACACAAAGCAAACTCAAGAACAACAACACAAAGAAAATGTACATTTTATATACATTTACTGCTAGGAAAGATTTTAGTTCCACCAGACAACTGGAGCTGTTTAAAACTGTCCCATTATCTCAGGTTCATGGACGATTTTTCCAGTACTGTATTGCTTGCCTGATGTCAACTACTTTACCCTGTAAAATCCAAAACAAACACACGCACACACACATATCTACAAATAGCACATGCAAAAAGGTTTTCCAGAAACCTCTACTAAGATTGCAAAGAGAATGAAAGAACACCCACGGAACCGCAACAGGACATATTGAACTTCCGGTTTCTTCAAAGCGTCGCTATTCCGATAATCTTTCCACCCACTTTACGCCTCATGAGCAACGAGCCTTACCAATACTGAAAATGGACAGCAATCTTTCATCACCTAACGGAGCTGACAGTGCACTCCTACTGTGCAAGTGCACAGGTTCAGTCACTCTGCAGCGCAGCCATCAAACTCTGACCTCTTCCTGCATTGATGATATTGTGCTGTTGCATGGAAAAGTATGAGAAAATAATCGTACAGAGACCTGGAAAGAGTCTTAGTAATGAGTTTAGAAGTGGGTTAGAGATAAGGTTCCTCGATAACAGCAAAAATAATAAACAAGATTATCGCGGTGAGTCATGGCGATTATTTAAACTAAATATTCATGAAGTTAAATATCATGTTGTTATTGAACTCAAATTTTTTTTGAAAAAGGGAAATTTCTTTTTCTTTAAATGTAATTAAAGAAAGCTCTCACAAGTCTGGAAACCTTGAGTTTTACATTCTTTAGACTGTTTTTTGAGGTTTTTGGAGGAGTAAAAAAAAAAAGCACACTTCATTTTTTTAAAACACAAGAAAACATGAAAGCTTGACAGTGAAAATAAAGGTTAAAAAAAAGGAAAAAGTTATCCCGAAATCATAGTTGCTGGAAGTCAAAATGGTAATTACAATTAAGATTCAGGTTATCTTCCAGTGCTAGAAAAAAAGGTAAGATAAAATCGGCTGCAACTGGAATAAGGCTATCTGGTATTATAGTTTTGAGGGACAGTAGGGGAAGCTCTTTGGGGACAGTGGGGGTTAATAGTCCAGGGAAGACAGGCTGGGCACCAACATGTTATAATAATACACTTGGCAGCTAGAATGGTGTCAACCCCTTAATTCCCCCCGGGAGAGAAGGACACTGCCTAATCTGTATTCAGTCCTGACATTGTCCACATCTGATATGGAACATTAGCCCCTAACTCTCTCTATAGACTAGTGTCCTTCGGTTTATATTACTTTATGTTAATAGAGAGGGAAAACTCCATGTGCTGTCGTTTGTCATTGTTAGCAGGGGTGCTCCCTGAGCCTGTTTGAAATGCATTTGTTTAGAAGAGCAAACGGGGGATGTTAAACCCGTCCCCTCAAAGCATTTTGTTGCATCTCTATCTGTATTGATCTTTGATCCAACCAAGGGTCCTCCGTGTGTCCCTTAAACTCTCTGTCACGTGTTCTGCACTCTTTTTTCACCATTTATTTTCCATTCCTTTGCTCCAAACAGTCAGCTGTGGGCCATGCCTAACTGGTGTGGTTGAGCCAGTGAGCGAGGAAGCACTAGAAGTTTTTTTTTCCACAAACCCCCCCAAAAACACAGCAACATTAATAAATATGTTCTAAACTGTTGCTCTACAGCAGATGAGCCACAGTTATGCTGCTGCTTAACATAACTCGCGTCATCCTATTTAAATAAAATAAAATGAGAAAACGTCTGGTGAAGCTGGCAGAGTGAATATTACTTAAATCTGGCGGTATTCTCTGACTTCTGTTGGAATTAATTCAGCTAATTGTCTTCAGCCTAATTAGAGTCTATTCCCCTCTGCAGTCTGGTGAAACAGTGCAGAGCTAATTGGATTAAATCTTTATCATTTTCTGGGAAACACAGAGAGAAAGGGAAATATGAAACAACACTAGCGCCTTTTTAAAATTAAATCTAACCTAATGACTGTTCTTTTATTAACATCCAGCTTTTTCATGTTTTTCATGCTGTATATAGGGATGAAAATGTGAAGTACAGTCTTTTACATGATCAATTTATTGACTAAAAAAACCTCTAAAAAAAAGAATGCCTACAGGTTATTGCTCCTGCTTTTTTCTCTCTTTTACTTTTACCAGTAGTAATATTGAAGAGAGTTCCACTGTAAGCCTGCGAGTGCACAGCAAAGTAAAATGCAAGTCTCTGTATATCCATAACCCTACTCGTGCTCTTAAATGCCAAAAATAATGGCATTACAGCAGGATAATTGTGAGTCTCTCATACTGTGCTTTACTAGTAGCCTTTAGATGCGGCAGGTGGGGCTGACTGCGTGGGAGAAAAGAAGATTTTGCCAATCCATGTTGAGACAAGGAAACAGTTAACACTAGATTAAAGTATAGTGATTGCAACTGCAAAAGTGTTATGAGTAGGAAGAACTAGACCTAAAAGAATTATTTGTGCACTGAAAAGTATCTTGTTTACAAGACTTAGAATCATATTATATGCCCCTATCGCATATTTACAGTCTCATCAAAATCACTGCAGTGAAGTTTCTTTTACCATCTCATTGAGATGAACAGCCACTACCAACCATGCCACCAGCTCAGACAGTAGAAGGGACTATAAAAGAGCCATTCTCCTTCTTTATCATTGTATGTATCCACATAATCACTTCTAAATCTCTCCTTGGGGGTAAACTACTTTAAAAAGAATCTCACCCACAAGACAACAAGGAAAGTGTGTCCTTAGGAGCATTGGAGCAAAAATATCCCTGTGAAAATAATAACATCTGGAGTCTAATTAGAAAGACTTGCAGAAATAAAGAAGGAACCAAGTGACACAAGGACTCTAAATTTCTCAAACCATCTAGAATAGATGTTGTTAAGTTTCTATTGGTACAAGGGACATTACAGATTTCATTAATACATTCAATTTGTTATTGGTTTTCTTACTGTTTTGTCTGTGTTGGGGAAAAAAAAGGCCACCCATGCTGGTTTCTAGAACACAATGCTATATTTTATTTTCTCAGAGTCTAGATGCAGTGCAGAAGCAGAGTTGAAAAAAGGCTTGCATGAAACTCAGCCTTGCAAAAATTCAAATGCTAAGATTTTAATATTACAGTTTTGCAATCAACCACTTTCAGAAAACCATGCCAGCACTGATGAACGGAAGTGATAATCTTAAAGGCGCATGAGTCCGATCAGTTGAAGAATTTAGAACCTGGTTCTTACTTCACTGTAACTGTTTAAATAGCAATGACCATTTTCCGCTATTCATCCAAAATTCAGGATTAAGATGACTGTAATATACAAGAGTTATACACTCTGTACTGTCAATATGTACATTGCATGGATTCACTTAACCTCAGGACATAACCATATGTTATGTGGTTAACAATATATAATGTCCTGACCACTCAGCTTCTTTGCTTCAGATTTTCTTCAGATTGAACAGCCACTGTATTGATTCAGAGAAACCCAGCCACTTCCCTGGTCTTTCAAAGAAGCCAAGACGTGTGTCCAGCACTGCTCTGCTCTAAGAATCGTTTCCTTACAGTCTCAGAGGGAGACATTGTGGAGAGCATCTGGAAGAACAAACAGGAAATCCAGCGAGAGGACAGGTGGGATGATATACAACCAGCAGAGAGAACTGCAGTTTACAGGCATGAGAGTGGACTGGAGGGCAACAGGGAGCATAGTGGAAACAGTCCGCTTTATACTGCATGCCTCATGAAAATATAATGAACAGGAGCCAACGACCCAACAGCCAACATACAGACATCCATGCATGCAGGCGCACAACTATGAGTGTTTGCAAACACTCGCAGCGACACAGATAAAATGAGAACACACACACACACACAGTGCATACTAATCTGTGGCATCTGTCAATCTGTAAAATCAAGAGTGCACATATTAAAATGACAGACTTGAACCATTCGAGAAGATCTTATGGAACAATTTTGCCTTAAAACAAAACAAAACAAAAAACACAGGAATATTTATATTCCCTTAATAAACAAAATGTGTAAAAATATATCCAATAACCAGTTTCAAAATAAGATTTTTTTTTTCAACATTTTGCTATGTTGTGTCTTCTCTGTTGTTTTTGCATAAAATATTTGTATTTCTGCACACAGAAAAGTGCATTCTGTATGTCTCACAAAAGAAGCCTGAAATTAAAGGAAAATGTTACATTTAGGAGCCTTCATAATGCAATTCATATACCAGAAATTTAACACACAGAAAAGCCTGTTCATTCAGACATCAATAAGAACAATCCTACTCACTCGTTTGGGCTGTGTTTTGTTTTCTCAAAGAAATGAGCATGAAAGACACATGAAGGGAAAAGCAACGCTTAGTCGGTTAGCTCGGGAGCAAAGGACAGTCGTACTCATGATATAATATTAGCAGGACATGAAATATCTAAACCATGCTATTTCATGCCTGTCTACACATGCACTTTACTTCAGAAACGTTCCATGTTGACATTCTGGATAGGATTTCAAGGATCTATTTTACAGCTGGGAAAATGCTTCATATAGTTTGAAAAAGACTGCTCAGGAAAATAGATGTCTGAATCTTTGTGAGTAAATGACATTGCACAGTGCTCAGAGCAGAAGGAAAGCAATCAATGTAGATCATAAACAGAATACAATACAGTAATCCATTGCCATTACCAGCAAATGGGCACTGCAATGGAGGTCTTTGCGAACTGAGACATGAATTGATTCAGTTTGCCAAGCAACCTGGATGAATGCAAGGAGAATGACTACATAATGTCTTACCGATGTGGCGAGCATGGATATATTCCCTTGGCAAGTAAATATGTGTATAGATATGCTCACAGATGACTTTATTGAGAGGACTCAATCACACGGATACAGGCTGTAACTAAGTACACCATATATGCACACACTCATTGGGCAGCCCCAGTAGAAAATACCTAGCAAGCTTTGGCAAAACTTAATTCCTGGTCTGTCACACTCCCAACATCTGGATCTGTAAAGAAAATTAACAGCCTGGCTATTCCACTGCCATTTAACCTGCAAGCAATTGAGCCATGTGTTGAAAAGTTTCTTGGATCCTCGCAGGCTTGCCTGGAAACGAGCCTACATGTCATAAATCAGGCAACTCCCTCTACTGAGGGTCTTGTGGTTTGTTTGTTTTTTTCTGTTTTTTTCCCCCAGATAGTTTACATAAATGCAGAGAGTTCTATACCAACTTCAGAGAGTGACCTGCTGTGAAAAAGAATACTTTTCAGTATACCATATACCAGTATATCATTACATAGTGAAAATTATTTGTTGCATTTTAAGAGTGTAGAATTATGTAGATTTGTAATATTAAATGCTTATTCAATCACTAGATTATAGTGGTTTAGCCTAGTATTAGCCCTAATTTTTTGGATATTATTTTTTTGACTTGATACTTGATGATTTATATAAATAAATAATTATAGATAATAGATAATTAGAGAAATAGGCCAAAATCCATAGTTAACCAAAAATAAATCTCATTTTGTTACTTGGTAGAACTGTCCAGTGACTTTCCTCTTAGAGCTCTGTCCTTAGGATACTGTGGACAGCTATTAAATAATTCATCAAAACAAGAGAGGAGTAGGTAATAGAGCTGAGGCCTAAAGTAACTCAATCAGAGCTGGCTGGCTGATGTTTCCACCCTTGCCCTCAGAACTCACACAATGGATACGCCAACTACTCTCTGAGGTCAAAGGCTGTTTGTTGACCACAAACCACATAAAATTGGTTGCTCTGTAGCCAAGGCCAGGGGAACACCACAGCGGTGGTCAGTGCAAGAATCGAAACTGCTATGTAATCATGTTACACTTACAAGCGGCCACCTACATATGAACAGAATGAATATGTTTTCACACAAACCTACTTTTATGTTCGAATGAGGTCATGTGAGGAAAAAAAGAAATTGTCTCTCAAACATTACAGGGGAACGTGACATTAACAGTAATTTTCCTCTGACATAATAAAGAGCTCAAAGACAGAAAGTAACCACACTTTCCTGTCAGTTTCCTTTGGCAGCTTTCACAAGTAGACCAGAACATGTGAATCACACACAATCAGCGTTACAGGTGTTTTGTTCAGTCTTGCATAACATGTTCTGTACATTCACATGCATGGTGTACAAATGTCAAAACTGTTCAATCATCATTAAACTCAAATGTAGCCATTTGCATTTTTTCTTTTTCCATTCCTTTGCATCTTTATCTCAATACTTCTCAACCCTGTAACATTTTTTCTTTTTCATTTCTTTTTATGTTTTTGTTACAGTCCTGAATATAATGTCAGCTGCTTTTCCGTGTGAGCCTATAGTCTTCAGGTTAACTAGCTGGTCTATATGCAATTTGTTCATCAGAAACTTTCTAATAAAAATGTTAACATTTTCTTTGAGCAACAGACACGCGAAAACACAGCATTTTCACAGCATGCTCAAACTAACGGAATAACTTGCTGAATGTCTGCTCAGAGTTGTGTTTCAGACCGTTCCAAACCACAGCTTAAAAAACAGCATGAGTTAAACAGTATTTCCGTGATAAGTGTTTCTCATGTTAATAGAAGAAAATGTGCCCTACAGTAGCACAAGCTAAAGCCAGACATGAAGTCTGTTAGTATTATTCCCTAATAAAAATAAAAAAATAAAAAAAAGACTATCCATTTTCTTAACCATTTATTTAGTTCCGTGGTTGGGGAGCGTTGGGGGTCAACTTTCACTCATCAGTTGAGCAAATAAAACTGTGTTTACTGTGGGAGGAAACTAGAGTATCTGGAGAGAAAAGACAAAAGATCCTGGCAGCTGGTCAATTCAAAACCAGGACACCTTTTGCTGTGGGGCAAGAGTGTTATCCACTACATCACTGTGCAGCTAAAATAGTTTTCCTCATCATGTACAGTACTGTGCAAAAGTTTTAGGCAGGTTTGGAAAAAATGGTGTATAGAAAGAATGCTTTCAAAAATATAAATGATTGTTTACTGGCCCCAAATGTATTCTGCAGCAGCACAAGGACCCCAAACATACAGTCATTAAGAACTGTCTTCAGTGTAAAGAAGAACAAGAAGTACCGGAAGTGATGGTAAGGCCCCCCACAGAGCCCTGATCTCAACATCATCAAGAGACAGAAGGATGTGAGGAAGCCTACATCCACAGAAGATCTGTGGATAGTTCTTCAAGATGTTTGGAACAACCTACCAGCTGAGTTCCTTCAAAAAATGTATGCAAGTGTACCTGGAAGCATTGATGCTGTTTTGAAGGCAAAGGGTGGTTACACCAAATATTGATTTGATTTAGATTTCTCTTTCACTGCATATTCACTGCATTTTGTTGATTGATGAAAATAAATGATTAACACTTCCATTTTTGAAAGCATTCTTTGTTTACACCATTTTCCCACCTGCCTAAAACATTTGAACAGTATTGTATATATAACATCCAAACACATAGTAACATGTACAGGACAAACTATTAATGAAAACTTCAGCACTCAAAATTATGGATATAGCCTTTCACTTGCAGTGGGAACATTGTTTGTTTAAACGTTGTTTATTTGAAAAAAATCTATGTGAAACTGATCACTGCTTACTTTGTTAATATTTTGACATTATTTTTCTTCAATTTCCTTCCAGTTTCCTTTAGCTTCTGCTATTATTTCCAGAAGTGATTTGATTTGGGTATTGATGTAGTGTGAATCACTTTGGTTATAATTGAAGTGTATATTGGTCAGTGTGTAAGATGACCATTTTTAATCAATTTCCTACATTCATCATTCAGTCAAGGTAGAGTGATCCCGTTTCTTTCATTTTCACTCCACTCTGACTAACACAAATCACTTTATGGTGGGTTTTTTTTGCAATAAATAAATAACAGAACATAACAAATGTATGCTTTGTTACAGCTTTGAAAAAAAAGGAAAGCAGGCTGGAAAGCAAGAAAGAAAGAGTTGTATGGTGCAGATTTACAGTTTTTCTGTAGCCTGCTTGTTGAAGTGTAGAACACCAAAGGTAATGAATTACAACAAAGGAACTTTTAAGCTGTCTGTGTTGTTAATAAACATATTACATGTGAGAAAAGATCATTGATGCAAAGTGACAGAGACAGCGAAACGAAACCCAAGTGTCCATGGCAGAGAGAGACTAAGAGTAGAAAAAGACCACAATCAATTAGTCTAGCTTTACAATAGCCGGAAATCTCATCGCATTTTCACATGCCAGATAATCCTCTAATGATTAATGGAGTCTAATGAATAATGGTGGATGGAGTGTTATTTTTGCCTGATGGCAGCTAGTAGCAGACACAGTTAACCTACAAAGTGTGCATCGCACTTGAGGGCACTTTCTCAAGTCCTCCCACACATGTTGAAGGATAATAAGGAACCTCTAGTACAATTAATCTAGCTTCTCACAGATTTAAATACAAAACGTCTTGCAGTGCATTTTAACCAAATGCAGTGAATTTCAAATGAACTTAATGGCAGTGTGTGCCTGTAAGTAGCAGGTTTATGCTGTAAAATATATGTTCATATTCAGTTTAGTGTTATAAGAAGTCCTCTTTGGCAGGTCTAAGCAATATGAGTAATAATAACCTATGCAAGCAGCCATTGCCGATACTTCACCTGCACATTTATTGGCAGGCAGTGCAGCAATGCATTGTGGGGCTGCGGTGAGAGTGATTAGAAGTATTCTTCCCCATCCTCCGCTTCAAGCAGGTGTTTTTGTGGGTAAACTAGCACTGGTGGACATGCCACTCTAATTTCATTGACAGGTTTAAGACCTTTTATGTGTCCCAGCTGCCATGTTTATGACGGGCTGACTGTGCGTTCATGTTCAACAACATTAAACATGCATAAGCTAGACACGGTGGGCCACCACACAGAAAAGAATACCTTCTCCTAGAGCCCTGAAAATCTAATATCTCTTTTGGGGGAACATGGATTCAATGGGCACCATAAAAACAAGCAGAAATGTAAATACAGAATGATAGAAAGACAGCTACAATTCCCCTTGGATTACAAACATGGAACAACTTCATATCTAATTCATCTTAAGGTCTAATTGTCATCCATCCATCCTCTTCAACTTATCCTTATCAGGGTAACAGTGGGGCTGGAGCCTGTCCCAGCTACCATGGGGCTAGAGCCAGGGTACACCCTGGACAGGTCCCCAGTTTGACACAAGGCTAACACAGACAGAATGAACCAATAAATTTAACCTACCCCCAATAACTGCATGTCTTTGGACTGCGGGAGAAGCCAGAGTACCCAAAGAGAACCCACGCAAACATATGAAGAACATGTAAAGTCCACATAGAAAGGCCCCGGACAAATGGTGGAGTTGAACTCTGGACCTTCTTGCTGTGAGTACACAGCAAGACCCAGGTGTAATTGTACTGTTACCACCATTACTAAGTAACCATAACTATGTAAATAATCTTGCCTATCCACCTAGACCAGAACTGGTCATTGAATGGCCACATCTGGCCCTTTGGTTGTCCCTGACCAGCCTTCATGAGGTCAATAGGAAATTAGAACCCTTTTATTTGTTTGGGGTGATTTTGTGAGAGAGAAAAAATACAACATTGTTGCTTTAATTTTCAGTGCAACTGCAATAATTTTTTTTTGTTTGTTTTTTATTTATCTATTTATTTAAAAAATTTTATATATGTGTGTAAAAGCAAATGTAGCTTCACTGTAAATGAATTGGAACAGATGTTTGTAAGAGATGGGAGTTTGCTAGCCTCGAAAAATGTCAGGTCACATTAAAAAAAAAGATTGATGCAAAATGCAGAGCTTTTAACAAGACATGGAGTTTTACATATTTATGGGGCAGATGTGTTTCAGGATTACAATTTGAATCATCATGATTTGACTTGACTGATGGCGAGTGGACATCTGAAGCGTTGCTAGCAAAACTGCAAAAGCAACAAGGACTTTTTACCAGGCTTTACACATCTATTGATGGAGGAGTCAGAAGCAGTTCTGTGATTTCCCCCCCAAAAAAAATCACAAAAATATTTTCTGAACAAATAATGTTTGATGGACTCTAATATGAGAAAGGAAGCAATTGAGAATATACCCCTCTCTATGTGAATCACAACAAGAGGAATTCAAGGACATAATGTTACTATCACAGAGGTAAAATGATCCAGTTACCTCTGTACCTGTCATAAGAAAAAGTTATGGAGAATCTGGCTGTAATGCGCTCAATGAGAATGACTGTGTTGGGGAGTGATTTGTTCATTGGAGTAACTGCATGGGACAAACTGAAAGGAAAAAATAATAAAACTTCAAAGCAGATGCAAGTGATGTTATCCAGCAAATTGTAATTCAGGCAGTTTACAGAAAGTTTGTTGGACTTTTGGTAGAGCATGAGACTGAACATGGTGACATAGGCTACCATGCAGCTTTCAGGCAACTCAAACTGGGCAAAATGCTAGAATATGGGACTTGAAAGTAGAAATGTCACAGTTTTGTGAAAAGAAAGGAAAAGAATTCTAGAGCTCTCAGATGCATATCTTGGTATTTATATGACTGCCCTTCACATTTCCCCCTTAGACATCAAACCCGACTTTAAGACACTTCTTCAAGCCCAAAACAAATTACATTTCTCTTATTCAACAAGGATAATAAAGTAACTGAACAATTATAGATGAAATAATTACCCCCGCAAGAAAAAAAACACTTTTTAGGAAGTTTTAAAGTTTGCAAAAAAAGAAGCATATTTTGTTCACAACTGCTTTTGGGAATATATAGTGATAGTGATTGTGGCAGGGCATGGGCTTTGGCGCAGCAGCGGGGGAGGCGGACACACCTGAGCGGCATCAGCAATCACACCTCACCGGCTTAAAAGGATTGAACTGGGTCCTGACTGGGTTGTTGTTGGGGTATGTGTGGCTGGCAGCTGAAAAGCTGCAGCCGAATGTAAAACCAACGACAACCGGAATAAATAAAGCGTGTTGAAAAGTGTGACAATATGGTCGGGTCTGCCATGCGTCGTTTACAGTGATAAAATGTTGGCATTTTTACTAAGCCTATTTTGCCTTTTCAGTGCCAAATTGTAATGTCTGCTCTCACCAGCAGTAGTTTATAAAAGAATCTAAATTAATATTGAGCAGAACTGAGTTCAGTTGAGTCCCAGTTTCTCATGTGCCCTCTTTGACAACATTGATTACGCGCTCCTAACCTACATCATGCAAAGAGAAAGCTGTTGGACTTGTGGCAAGAGAAGTCCAACAGTATGTCGGCTTTAGCGTTGTTAATGTTACTGTTACTGGAATTTCTAGCAAAGAATAGGATCTGTACTTGTACCTGTCAGAGGATAGACTTTAAAGTTCTGATGCTGGTCTATAAAGCTCTGAATGGTTTAGGACCAAAATACATCAATGACCTCCTGACCCAGTATGAACCATCCAGATCCCTCAGGTCATCTGGATCCGGTCTTTTATCAGTTCCCAGAGTCAGAACCAGACACGGAGAAGCTGCATTCAGCTTTTATGCTCCTTATATCTGGAACAAACTCCCAGAAAGCCTCAGATCAGCTGAAACACTCAGTTTATTTAAATCCAGGTTGAAGACTCACCTGTTCTCAGCTGCATTTGAATAAAGCACCAAATCCACACTTTAAGCTTAAATTTCAAAACTTACATTTAACTACTGATTTTATCTACTGTTCTGATTTTATCTGTTTTGATTTTATATACTGTTGTTTGTTTGTTTGTTAATTAGTTAGTTAGTTTATTTGCTTGTTTTATTCTATTTTAAATCATGCTTTTTATTTGTTCTTGTTTCTAATGTCTCTGTAAAGCACTTTGAATCACCTTGTTGTTGAATTGTGCTATACAAATAAACTTGCCTTGCCTTGCCTTGCCTTAAGTACATTTGAATAGATCTCAGAAAGAAGAGGGGAGGCAGAGAGCCCAATGATTTATAGACTATTGTTTGGAGAGTATTTGGCAAGAAATGCTGTTCTTATCATGCTTGTAGGCATCAGTCTTCACCAGGGTTTTCTGACCCTCCGAGTCCTAAATCTTTCTTTCTTTTGTTAAGAACTAGATACAAATAAAACAGTTCACATTTATTATTGAAGAGAAAAATAGCCAAATGTACTATTTGCATTCTTGAGAAGGATTTGAATCCAGTTACAATCTTAAATTTCTTGCATCACTACTTTACTTTTCTGTAAGCAGCAAGATATCTGTATGTTTTTGTGGTTGTTGTTGTGTTTTTCATTGAGAAAGCTGTCAGTTCACAATGAGAACGAGTATCAGACAGTGGGAAGATTAGAGAGACAGAAAGAGAACAACACAAAAGAAGAAAACAGGATATCTAAACTGAAAGGAAAAAAAAAATAAGAGAGGAGGAATCAGTATCACAAGCCTTAAAAAAATGAGACTAAGGATATGAATAGAGATGTGCCATGCTGGGCATTCTCATGAAAATGCTCATGCTTACACTGTTCTGTGTTTTTCAAACAGTGAATACAGTTTGGTCATATGTAGGCGAAATGCACAGTTTTGTGTTATAGATGCGTGAGCAGGCACGTTGCAAGCATGCCACAACCCAGGTCCTACTTAAGAGCAGGTGGACAGAACGATGCTCTATTTAACTTAACTGTGAACTTCACTGTGCCCTCTACATGTTATTCGTAAAAAATATATTTCGAAAACTCACATGACCACAGGATGGGTAGGCACATCACTTTTTCTCATTAAAATCCATTTCTTATTTTTTAATATATATTATTAATGCATGTGTTCCACGCCACATGGGAGATAATAAATGAATAGGGGTAAGAGATGCACAACTGCCACTAAAGCCCATGTCTTCACATCTTCAAAGAAATCTGTACTGTGTTTAAGACTTTATGTAAAGGAAAAATACAGCTGACAGCACCGACATACAAATGTTAAAAATGGAGCTGTTGTCTATTTTATTTATGATGTGTGAAGCCTTGGAGCTTTGGAGATGATTGTTATTAATCCAGTCTACCAGATTAATAGAATTTTGTTCTGAAGCAAGTGTGTGAAGAAAGAGGGTTGCGTATCACGTATCTCATTTTCTTGGTTACTTAAGGAAGCATCCAAGCCAAACTGCAAAATTACTGACAGCAGTGGTTCAGCTAAGGGTGCACGAAATCAAAGTTTTCACACAAAACTCACAAAGCTGAATATGCTGTAGGACTTTGTTTATCCTTCCATTATAAAATATTTCGTCAACTAACTGGAGTAGAAAACAAAGTGGCAAGAGAGCAGTGTTATGAGTAGAAAATGAATCCAAATGTGGTGGAAGGTGGCATATTTTAATAAGCACACAGTCATAAACAGTGCAGTCTCAAGAAATTTTATGGTTACATTTTATCTTCTTAATCACTGTAGCCAAGGTAATCATTACTCAACTCCATCAAGGCAGCTGGGATGCTGCTCGATTCTGTTTAAACAGGTGAATGGAGTTTTACTGAACAAGGTGTCATTGTTCTGTATCCTCGTATATTTGAAACATATTTTAGATCTTCAGTATCATAGTTCTACGAGGAACCAGTTGAAAGCACATCATCGAGGAAGCAAACAGACACCGAAAGACTTGCAGTGCAGCGGAATAACAGCAGTGACATGCAAAGCAGGCTGTCTTCAGAGGAGAAGAAAAGAGGTGGAGCAAGAGGTGGAGAGATGCTTTAAGCTGATTTATATCAAATGGTAATAAACTGGGCATGAACCCCCCTCGCCCCCTCTACCGCCTGTTTAATATGCGAATATGCAGAGCATCCCACTCCTGACAGCTCCCCATTAATAAAAGCATGGCTGGAAGCACAGGTAGCTATAGCTCATCTATATGAAAATACATGATGATGGTTTTACACAAAGTCATCTTTTAGAATGGAGCCCATGTGCCAAACCAGGGCTGATACGGAGAAGTACACACAGTCATAACTCTACATATGTCTTTAGTTCGTTTCTGGAATTCTGTCGAGTGGAATCAAATCACAATGGCACCCATGCATGACAGAGGTATGGGGAGGATTACAATTTCCTAAGAGAGTGGACATCCGTTGCAAACAGTTTTTGTTAACATGGTGCCAGGCCATATGGTACGCTGCCATGAAGCCCTTCTAATCACTGAAACAATTATCTTTATGCACTGGTGATGGACGTCTTTGTACTTTTAATTGTTCCATATTTTACACAGCTTGAGCAATAATTTCAAACATGCGGTAACCAAAAACCTATGGGACATCCTTTTTCATTGAAAATCGTCACAAACTGTGACTCTGGGATATCACTTTAACAAAAGTATTTGACATGAGGAATCATTCATTGAAATATTACATATATATATATATATATATATATATATATATATATATAGTGTGTGTGTGTGTGTGTGTGTGTGTGTGTGTGTGTGTGTGTGTGTGTGTGTGTGTGTGTGTGTGTGTGTGTGTATACATACATACTTAGACTGTTCCTGTGAGTATTTTTTCTTCCCTTGATATTGGGACCATATATATCAAATAAAGATGCATTTCCATATTTTGATAAATCTGATTTATATTACCTCTGTCCGTTTTCTCCCACCAGACGCTCCCATAAGGAGAAGCGAACAAGGGAAAAAAGACAGAAACACAAGGAGGCACCAGACCTGGTATGTCCAGCCCCTGGAGGCTCTAGTAATACCTACTCTTAGTCCATGTATTTTACATGAACAATCCTCAGAGGGCACAAAGAATAGGAATCTTATACTATTTAAATACAGGATTTGGGACATCAAAGCCAGGCTGATATTGGAATAACAGAAATAATTAGGGGTATGGAAGTTGCAGAAATAGCCACATTTCCATAAGATGATAATTAGTCCCAGGGCTAGCTAGGTCAGGAAAAAGCATGTTTGTTGAAGCTTTGTATTAGATGGAGGCCTAGAGCTGGAATTCCAGGTAATTACAGGAAACTGAAACACTGCAGCCGAAATACTGATTGAAAATTACGTTTCATTTCATTTCATTTTAGTGCTATGTCCTGAATTCATAATTGAAAAAAAGTTTCATTTTATATAATGAACTGAAGCTGAACGAGCAGCTGGTATACAAAGAAATCAGACTTCAGTTAAGCTGATTTCATTGTAGGTGGTTTTCTGTTAGTGAAGTGGAAAATATGATAGGACATTTGAAGCGGGGCTTCGCAATAACTAAGGGCATGGATCATTCTTTTGATGACTCTTAGAAGTTACAAAGGCTTGTAATACATGCAGACCAAATGGTTACGTTGCTGTGTGAATCATTTGCAAGATGAAAAAAACTGAAACCTCAATTAGCCTAGATTTTGAATCGGATGAGATAAGGGCACAGGTCTGCTGCCGCACTTCTTTCTGTGTGTAGTCATTTGGTTTGTCTTGTTCCATTTCCACTTATGGGTAAACAGGGAGGGAGTAAAATCATTTTATTTTCTCCTGCTGAGAGGGATGTTAAGAGGGGCCAGAGAGTCTGTCTCCTTATCTAATAACCCTGCCACAGGCTTGCCAACACAGGAGAATCCTGGCAATGAGCAGGGAGGGAGTCACAGAGCCATTTAGAATCCAAGCTTGGCTCAGTAAGTGAAATCCACACTGCTACTGGAAGAGTGATGCTGGTAGCTACAAGTCTCCCCCCACTTCCTCGGTGGAAGCAGATCTGATACATCTGGCAGCATCTTTGTGTCTTTTCATATTCAATTGCTAAACATTGTTTAAATCACAGGGCCTTGCTTTAATACGCAGTCAGTACATGCCATGAAATTTGATTCATTTAAAACTCTCCCCAGGGACTTATTGCAGCCCTAAATAAATCAAAAAGAAAGTTTAGCCAAAGGAAAAATGGAAAGCAAACCTTTTGCTTGTTTGACTATTGTTTAAGTATTTTATACCTAATGCTTGTACCTTGTAAAATCTTGAATTTCCAATCCTCCACTCACTTATATCATTTAAGTGCATTGATGTAAAACAATGTTTTATTGGCTTAATAATGGTTAATGGGACTGGAGTCTGCAGGCACATTAGGTGCTTCATGGCCCTGCACAGTGCTGCTCTAAGCTAAATGCTAACTTCTACATACCGAAGTATGTGTAATTAAACCTCAGTACCATCTGAATGTAGCGTATTAGCCAACAGTCGATCACTTCTAGACACAAAGCATAAGTGAGTCAACAGGAATGATTTGTTTTGCAAAGTCAGACCGTGAATACATAACTGCATAAAAACTGAAGCTTTCATCAAAAATATTACAATTAAGCTTAAGAGTGGCATAAAAGTTGAACATTTTGTGGTGAATTGACCCCAAATCATTGTGCCTTTTTACTTAAAACTGCAAAAATAGTGGCTCAAGTAGAAAGGTTAGGAGATCGGTAAAGTCAGATGGAAACATCAGTTCCTAAAGTTTTCTGTGACTTAGAGATATATTAATTAGTGTAACATAGCTTTTTTACAAACAAAAAAAATGCCACCTTCCCACAAACGGCTGTAAAAATATTATATAGTGATATTTTTTCCACTTTAAATGACACAGTCTTTTAAAACTACTCCAGCCTGAAATATAAATATCAAATATCAATTCAATTTTTTGCATTCTAACCCTTTAAAGAAGAGGGACTCCAGCTGATGTGGAGCAGAGGCTGCAAATGGACACTCTGTGGTCTTTGCATGTAAGCTTCCCACATGGTGCTGCCAGCTCTTCTGTCCATGCAAAGTCACACTGCCCTTACATTTGCTGATGAGGGGGGCTTGCAACAGCACCCTGCAGATTTGAATTGATTAATTTTTTGACCTGTAAACACCGTCCAAAATGAGCATCGCTACTTAAGCCTGCAGTTCCTCTGTGTCCACATAAGCCACCGAGTGTTTCCCAGAAAGGTTTGTCAGGGCCACAATTTATTGCAGGATTTCATCCATCAGCAGCAGTGCATAGCTGGTGGCATGGCGTGTAGGTCCGGGATCAGACCTCTGCCTACTGGGACATAGCAGAGCATTGCAGTCTTTGTGGGAGCCAAAAATATGGTGATGGAGAAGTCGTTCAGAGGAGTCAGATTTGGATTCCAGCTAGTCTCTCTCTACCTCTGAGGTCTCCTCCATGCTGGCCACAGAGGAGGGTGAGGTGCCATCTTCACACTCATAGTGCATGGTCATTTCCAGAGCCTCCAGTGAACTGTGAAGTCTTGCCATCTCCAAAATGACTGCTCATACTTCTAACCATGGCTCATACTTCTAACCATAAACTACTTGAGCTAGAACCAAAATAAAATCAGTTGGTTCTTGCTGCTGAGATATCTTTGAAGTTCTGAAAGATTACTCATCATTTATTATTACTGAATTAGTTTAGAACACAGAGTATGGCCTTCGAAGACAAAAAAACTTTAAGGTGGACATCGCACACACACACACACACACACACACACACACACACACACACACACACACACACACAATTATCCAACATCAATAGCGGCACACACTTACCATTTCAGCAGGAAGGCACCCTCCAAAAAATAGGAAAATGTGTAAAATTTTGCTGCATGCTTTTAACTGTAAAAAGTAATGCCACCTGGTGGACAAATCTAATAATTAAAAATTGAAAGCGAGCAGTCCAACATCAAATCTTAACATAAAGGAACGTATTAGTTGATGTCAAGATAAATGTGGGATCAGAAATTATATCGTCAATGATTTTTAATGGGGAAATTTTTGGCCTTAGGATAAAATATACCAGTTTCTACATAGCTTAACCATTCTAAGCTAATTTAAGGAACTGAGGCAATGATTCAAAAATTCTTATATATTTAACTTCTCTGACTATGAGCTATACTGAGCTATGTTCATTCTGTGAGTAGGTTTTGGTTCTCGTTGATTTGTTTTAATAAATAGTGAATGTGATCATTTATTTACTGAACACAAATTTACACACTTTTACACCTCAGAATTGGTTCAATTTACTGCATTTTCCAGCCACTGGAAAACAACACTGTCATCAGTGCCATCATGTCCTGAACGACTGAAGCAGGAAGAGGCCAGGCTATTGGCATGCTGGATGTTGGCATGCGTGTCTGAGCTGTTGCTGTAGCCTTTCATGTTCATGGGAGCTCCATGTATGATCCAATTACTCTCAGTGGAATCTCACTGGATAAAATTACTGAGATGAGGTGCTCCAACCTGGAGTCGCACCATTTTTATGTTAGTACCATGTCCTGTGCCTGTTACCCTCCCCCTTACTGCTAAAGTGGCACAGATCCAGAAAGCCATGAGCCATTCAAAATTCAAGCATCAGGTAACAGTTCAAAATATACAAATATACTGGAATGTAAGGCTCTCACGCACACTGTATTGGTTTCAAAGATTTATTCTTCTTCTTAGATCCGATTTTTTGAGTTAACACAGGCACTAGATTCATTTTACTTCATTTTTTGGTTTAATTTTTCTGTGAAGTAACTTCTTTAAAATATTTTGAAGTTAATGACAAATTATTCATTTCATTTTTATCAAAATTTAATTAATAGGTCATGTGTTTGTTTTCTGCTTTCAGAGAACACAACTCACATCTCAGCTACAAAACCTTAAAATTAGTCAGCAATCCATCAAACAACACTCAGAAAACTTTAACTACTGCCTGACAACTTATGTGGTTTTGAGATTTTTAAGAATGAAAAAACAAAAAGAACAACAAGAACAAAGTCCCCCAACTTTCCTTCTGGTTTATCCAATGTTATAAACCTGCCATGGTTGACTGCAGGACAAAAAAAACCCAACTACTTAAGTTAAGTTAAAGGTTTTTAAGGCAACGCAAAGCAGTTTTAATTACACAGCACATTTTCATGTACAAGACAACTCAAAGTGCTTTGCATTAAAATCATTACATTAAAAGCAAAGAACATTAAAAATAGTGAGAAACTATCATCAGAATCCATACAGTGAGTTGCATATGACACAAACAGACATCAATGGGAAATACATCATCACCACCATCAATGTCGCCACCGCCACCACAATTGCTATCACCACCATCACCATCGCCATCACTGTCAGTGTACATACACAAAATATAAATGTAAAAAAGTGAAAAGACAATCTCTCCATCTAAATTAAAAGAGGTAACAAATAAAAAAGTTTTAACACCTGACTTAAAAGAACTAAGATTTGGAGCAGACTTCAGGGTTTCAGGTAGTTTTTTACAGATATTAGGAGGATAAAAGCTAAATGCTGATTCTTCTTGTTTAGAATTTAAAGCAAACCTGACCCAGATGATCTTAGAAGCCCTGGTGGTTCATATGACATCAGCAGATCAGATATTTCAGGCCAGAACTATTCAGCACCAACAGCAAATTTTAAAATCAGTTATTTGGAGCACATGAAGCTAGTATAGAGATCTAAGAACCGAAGCAATGTGTTCCCTTTTCTTAGTCTTTGTACGGAAACGAGCAGCATTCTGAATAAGTTGCAGTTGTCTTAATGATTTTTTAGAGACCTGTAAAAACTGCATTACAGTAGTCAAGCCTATTGAAAACAAATGCACGAAAAAGTTTCTCAAAATCATGTTGAGTCATCAGTCCCCTTATTCTAGATACATCTTGTGTCTAGAATAAATGATAAAAGCTATGTACCTATGGTTGTGTTCATATATATGAAGCAATGTTTTCCGTAATGTTTCCCATAAATATGAGATCTACTTTATCCATATACTTGTAATTTGGTGAGTAAAGTGGACATATTTATATATATTTCTTTTCAAAGAAAAAAATGATGTAAATTTTTGTACATTATTATTATAAGTGCATCAAATCTAATCTATGATGAGGATCCTTTCGTTTTTGTGTCATCTGTTCGTTTTCCATCTTTTGCAGTATTAAAACTCAATATTCATAAAGATCTCTGACTTCTGACGCCACAGTGACGTTCACACGATGAATGATAAAACAGACACTTGATGCACTGATTGCTCCGAGGATGGCCCCAGCTGCCTGGGAGACAGTGTCCCCTGGTGTCTATATTGTCTCATCTATGCTTGATCTCCAGCTTAAACAGATTATTTTTTTCCTGATAAGAAATCTCAAAAATGTATTATTTAAGTATATTTTTTAATCCCTGTTATTACCAGTCATTCAGATTCATAAGAGCACATCACTAAAGCACCACTGCTGCTTCTGTTTGAACTTAAATGACAAGAGAAAAACAAAGTTTATTCTCATGGCCAAAGTTGAGTTGGACCAGAAAACATTGACCTTTTTTGTGACAAGAACGCAAACAACAGAATCTATTATAGTAATGACAGTCAATAAATATCCATCATAAATGCAGACCAAGAAACACTGACTCAAACCTCAATTCAATACACCACTTTGTTTTTTTATAAAAAGATACACGGGTGAGATGTTGATGGTTTTGGCAACTGACCTGAGGCAAGAAGAGCTACAGGTTCCATCTATATATGACCTGTATGGTTATGTTTGACAGTGAAACTAGAAAGTGCCTCCCCCCCAGCCCCCCGAGTCCTACATTTCTCCTTACTGCACACCTGTTGCCCAACAGAGTCACAGTCATGGATCCGCAGCGGCCCTCTGTGCATGTGGAACTTTTGTGGATGGAGGAGGAGGCCACGCCCTGGACATAACAAACTGCTGACTAAACACAATCTTTGTTACAGGATGGGTGCATGTGACATCACATCATCCCCTGGGGCTGTGTGGGATCTAGGACAGACTCAAGCTCTTTGTGTGTGTCCAGAGCCAGAGCACCCTGTACACGCGTCCTGGATCATCCTGCCATGTCACCTCTATTGTCTACGGGTCTGGACGCATCCTGACATTCTCACACAGTGAGGTAGTGTGGGACAAACATTCCCCACTTGTCACGGTTCAGAGATTCACTTAAAAAGAGGGGGGGAAAGAAAGGAAGAAAGAAATTGTCCTGAGTCATATGAGCTGAACAAATTTATACAGGTTCTCACCACCATATTGACTGGCAACTTGGAAAAACTACTCCTTAATTGTCACATAAACATTTCAGTTGTAAAACTCAAGACGTTTCAGATTATGCCAAAGAAAACTTTATTAATTTAAAACAAAATCAGGCTTTATAACATGATTTTTAAAATAATCTCTGACGACTAATTTATTGCCTATAAACTCATTAATGTCATGTTCATCCACTCAGTTCTCCTACTGTGGGATTTCTTTTGTCTACTCTGAGTTTTACTGTACTTTTCAAATAAGAAAAATTAAAGACAAAGAGAAAGAAAGTAACTTTCACATGTATGTGAATTACATTGAGTTCATTCAATGACGCAGAACATGTAGACCACATTCAGCATACCCTATTAGTGGTGGGCAGGAATGTAATAAGAGGGACCATAAAAACTGGCACAGGTTCCCCTGATGCAACCCTTAGCTCTCCAGGCGCAATAGTACCTAGATAGATCTTCAGAGAAAAGAAAAACCACCACATCCCTTGCAGTCAGACATACTCGAGACACTCTCCTGACACCAATCATTTCCACATGGATGACCTATCGGTGTCCTATTTTCTTGAATCTGTTATTTCCATAATCCGGTGGGTGCCACAGCCTGCCTAGGGTTAACAGATGAGCCTGAGTGTGTGAGATGGCAGAGCTTTGTAGCCCCTAACGAACAGTGTGCGGTCTGATGAATGACATTTGGGCTACAACCACGTCACTTCTTCCATTAGCAAAGCTTGTCCCAACTCTGCCGTATTGAACCATGGCTTTCAGCTATTAGCCTGATGCATGACACAGTCAATTCCAGTTACGCTTTAATAAGTGAATATTTATCTTAGCCTTTCTCGAAAAAGGAAAGAACAGGCAAGAAATAAATGACAACAAAAGCACCAATATTGTTATCTTCTTTTCATATATGCAAGCATGAGGTACATTTTCCTTTTTTATCTTCCCTGTGAGCTCCTTTAGGCTACAGCTAGATCTGTACGTCACTTTCAAAAAAAGCTTATAATATATTATACTATACTCGTATATATACTATACTATATATTTACCTTTTACCATTAAGGAGGCGCAGAACTCAGGCTTGGTTGGCCATTTTTTTCATATTGGGAAAACTATTAATTCATGTTGGAGAAAAATTTAATACAGAGAGATGCTTGGAAGAGATGCATATTAGTAAACTACTATTAGGGTATTCAGTAAGAACAGTTCAAACGTCTTATTTCATTTGAAAAGATAAATTACAAAAAGAATTAACTTGATAAATCACAGTGGGGGGATAATTATTTGACCCCCTGCTGAATTTGAAAGTTTGCTCATGAGCAAAATAAAAAAATAAAGTTACAATAAAATTTAGTGCACTAAATTTTATTCTAACTTTATTTTTATGTTGTGAGAAAGAATATAAACCAAAAGCCCAGAAAAAAAACATTATATAACCATTATAAATTGATTTGTATGTTGTTTAATAAGTATTTGATCCCCAAGCAAAACATTACTTTTTTGACGTTTTGCGTCAATGTCATGCTGTCATCCATCTATGACCAATCAGACGGCGGTCATGGATGCAATAAAGTCATCCTGCTTCCACCTGGTTCATACTCAGCATTTCTCTTGTCAGTGGTGATCTTGGTGATTGTGGTCCCAACAGCCTCCAGATCATTAACACGCTCCTCCTGTGTAGTTTTGAACTAATCCAACCACCTTTCTAATGATCATTCTCAGACCCCGTAGGGCTAGATCTTTGCACGAGCAAGACCAAGGACATTTTATATTTCTTCTATATCCAAATAATTGCACAGTCAGTGATTACTCACCAAGTGTATATATTTACAAATCAAACAAATGATGTGTAAGATGTATACTTGGTCTTTTTCTTTTGGTCTCTGCTGCGAAAATCAAGACTCTTACTCCTCCAGTGCTACAAATCCAGACTATTTTCCTCAAATTACCATAACAGACACCGGCCTGATCAATAATAATCTTCAGGGACGCAAAATAATGACAATTCACGTCCAGCAACACTAATCAATAGATTAAAGGTTTTGACTATATCATGAACTGCGTGACACCATGTTTTTCCTGACCCGAGCACCAGCAGCACCAGCATTGCACATTCCTTGAATTGTGCAATATTTTATTTACAGAAAAACACATCATTAGAAAAATATGACTAAATCAGCTTGCTCATGTTTGCACTACGTCAGCAAACACCAGCTGTGCAACCACATTAGTGTTGGACAGTATTCCTGCTTTGAGACAACCTAACACTGCACAACCAGCAAGCTAATAAAAAAGATAAGCTGTTAGTTTAATTTCATGATATGCATGACTTATTTTTTGCTCCCAATACCATTTTTTTATTGGAATCGGCCTCAATAACATTGAACACACCTACTATATATTATATAAATAAATGTATGTGGTTGCGTATCTCATAACAAGAGCAAGGCACTGATCTGTGTGACCAAGTAGAGTTGAGTGCCACACTGACAGGCTATTAGTCATACGGCTTTAGCCACTCAACCCCTATCACCATAGTAATCCATACCTCAGACAACTACTGTAGACATTTCAGTTCATACTCTACACACGCACACGTTAACACATGCACATCATACTGAGTAGAAAGCATCATTACAGATGACATGGCATGTGACTTACAACAAGGTCAATCGACACTGACGGGTTAATAAATAAATAAATAAATAAATAAAAATAACATGTTTAAATTGATCGGTGAAGATTTCAGTCACTAGGAGTGTGAGACCAGCCACAAACCTGTGTCCTTTCAACTGTCACCTCCTTAGTTTGAAGACACGCCCCCAGATCGCCCGTATTTCAGAAAACCCAGGAGAGACATTTAGGAGATTTGTGATTTGTCTGTATTGCTAGTTTATGTCAGTCATGTCAACATATCAAGCAGCATTTCCTTTGACAAACATTCAAATATTCACAAGAAACAGAGAACACTACTTAAAAAGAGATTATCACAGGATGTTGTGGAGCTCGCAGAGTTGCTTGGAAACTGAGAGCCAATCATTTTCTTTTTCACTGAGCCACAGGGGACTAGTTTCGAGTTAATTGCAGTGAATCCAATTTTTTAATTAAAATGAACATCATGACGATCTGACTGGATTGGGATTTGTTATTGCCATTTCTTTCTTTCTCCCCGTCCAATTTTCTCTCCCCTGCAGGACAGCTTGAAAGAGTCCTGTTGTTTTATTTTAATTGGGGCAGTGATGTAATTGGCCTACTCCATGCTGGTATGTTCAATTTAGACCCTAGTGTGCGTTTGTGTGTTTTGCGTGTGCGGTTTGTGTGTGCACATGTGTACTTGTCTCGAGATGTAGTGCGTTCTTGAACAGCTTCGAGTATAAGAGATGGCGATACACAAAGTAAAGTGCACTCCATATAATAATGACACGAATCGAAAACAGATCATTTAGAACAAGGGTGCAAAACAAATCCATCGGAGAACGAGCTCTAGTTACACAGCGAGAACCGGAATCTATCTTAAATGAACTAAAACACTCGTCTACAACAAGCTTGGTCAACCCGCTCAGCTAATTTCTCACATTAAATTAATTTTGGAGTTTTGCATTACAGCTATTAGTAAATGTTTCTGAAGAGAGATCTTTCTCTGCTCTACCCATGAAAGGTCAACATGACCAAACTAAACAGAAATGACATAAAAAGTAAATACATTTATGAATCAAAAGACCATGAACAGGAAAATAGTTGATAAAAAAAAAACAACAACCAGAGTAACAGAAGATATGGTATTCAAGTTTATACATAAAACTAAAGACAAAAGTAAATCTAACATTTTTGTAAATTCTATTGTGTTGTGTTACTAAAGTCATGCTGTGTCACTTCTGAGACACCCATTAAACATGCCCAACCCAAAAAATTTTTCTATGCAAATTTACTGATGGAGAAATACAAAGCAAAGGGATGAGGCAGGGTGTTACAGAGAAGGGAATAAAGTACCTGGAAAAAAATTGAAGCTGCAAATTAAATCTAAAATACACTTTAAAAAATCTCTACTTTGTGCATTGGCTTAAGGTGCACACCCTGCAGAGGTGGCACAGTGATGCAGTAAATACCCATGTATTTTTCACCCCTCACAACTACTGTGCTTTTAAATAGCACAGGTTAGGAGAAGAGAGGGCAGGGAGTTTTAATAACAGAGACATCTGCGTAATCATTTCAGGGCTACTTGTTTGCCCTTTCCTTATATAGTATGAAGACAAAATAGAGACAATGTGACATTTATCGCTCCACCTTCTCAGTGGCAATCCCCTGATTTGTGAATTCTGTGCAGGCAGAGATAGCATAGCTTTGAGCAATGACTCCCACCCGTCTAATAATATCTCGGTAATTAGCATATGCTTTGATTATAAAGGTCACTAGCTCGGCCTAACAGAACATCATATGAAGTGTACCATGGGAGGCTTGTTTAACAGTCTATTTCCATCTCTTTTAATCTTCATTCAGCTGTTTAATACCATATTTCTCTATGTTGAGTCAGAGAGTGTACTGTAAGAGACTGCTAATCTGCAACGTATCTTTGAACTTCGTACTGTGGCCTATCTGGGAAAATGTTGAGCTGGTAACCTTGTCCTTAAGAGGGAGAACGGCTTAATTCTCTGACTCATATTTTAACAAATTTAGTTTGCCTAGTGTTGCAACTTCAATGCAGATTTTTTTGTGAATTTGTGCAATGCTCCTTATGAAACAAAAACAAAAGAAAAAAGTTCATGTTTTTTAATTTGGTTTATTTTTAGCTGTGATGACTGTTTTGGCCCATTTATTTATGCATTAGATAACCCCATAGTTAAAAAAAAGTGGATCACATGGCAATAAGTCATACTGGTAAGTTATAACTGAATCTCACTACTATTTAAATAAATAATGGTAAGATTTGGAAGACATTTAAGTGTTACTGAAAACCATTCATGACTTATATGTGTGTACTACACTAAAACATATCATGATGGGTTGAGTGGTAGCTTTACATTTGTGTTCCAAAAAATTCCATTCTGCATGCCCGAGGAAATGTTAAACTTGTTTTTCATGTTCCTTTCTTTCTAAGCTGATTCAGCAAAGATCAAACACAGAAGAACGAGACAGTCTGAATAAAACTTATGCTGGTTGCAGATCAGTAAAGTTGGCACATTCACCACACAGTCTGCCTATAGATGGTGCTCTGCTTGAGCTAGCAGGCTATTTTAAGTCTCCTCTAGCAAATACACTAACAAACAGAGAGGGGAGCCCCCGTGGGAGACCATTGTAAACAAGTGGGTGTGATGCAGTGAGTGCAATCCTACTTTTTGTTTTAGAAAAAAATATGCTCCTTTCATCTGAGACAAACAAGTAGATGAACCAGCGCCTACGCTCACACACACCGCACGTTAATTACCACACTCATTTACAATGTTTAATCTGTGCGCAAACTGAAAATACAACAAACAAACAAAAGGCAAACCAAGATTTTCCTGTTGTTTTGTTTGTTTATACGGGGAAACATTTAGCAGCGAATTCTCATCTGCAGAAAATTGGTCTGCACAACATTGTCCTGGTTTTGCCTTCTTCCATCAGTTCCACAAGATATTTCTGGCTTAATGATCTGGGTTACGTACAATAAAGGAATCTATTAAATTATCTGGGTTATGGACATCTCTGTAAAATTAAGAGTGAAAGAAAAAAATTGTGTATTCAGATGTGAGACCAAGTACAACTGAAGCCCAGCAACTGATCAAACATTTAAATCTCTGTCTGGGTCAGCAGTCCTTAAGAGATTTTAAGGAAAATGTAACTGTTAATTATTCCACTCATTTTTTTTTTTTTTTTTAAAGGCCACAGTGCTCTGAGAGGATATGCTAAAATGTATCAGACACATCCAAAATTACAGCCTCATTTTAATGGTGAAAATACTGTTTTCATTTCAAAATGAGGTCCCACTAGTACGCACAAGCCCATCAAGCCTGGTCACCTGAGCTCCCTCCATTTATTATCAAAGCACACAGCACATTTGAACCTGAGGGAAATATGATGCCTGACAGCGCTTTTGTTGAGCCAGAAAAAACTAGCTGAAGTTTCACAATTACTGGTGACCAGGCAAAAACTATGTAAATAAATATATAAATAAAATCTCTCTTAGGGATCAGATCGCAACACTACACCCACTAGACGCTATAGATCGCTCTGTGGTTGCGGTCAACAAGGTAGTTCAAGGTGTGGGATGGTCTGACCATCACAATAAAAATATTCAGTCACTCATAATATTCTAAGATGGAGCGTGAGTGCTAGTTTAATCTCTTCACATCAATTCATTAAAGCAGTGCCACTCATTTAATTACATAATACTCTCTATGCAAATGGGGATTTTTGTTCAAGGGTGCACAAAAGTAAAATCCCACACTGCATGCTTGCATTTGCACAAAGAAGTTTGCAAAACTGTACAATTTCAAACATTTTAAGCTTTTCTGGAGTTCTTCTTTTTATCAGATGCTTTTTCTTTTTCCTTTAGTTGTGACTTAGAATGCTGCTATTGTTAAAAAAAAAGGGTGAAACAAGGTTTCAGAAGAGCACTGATAGTGTGATGCTACATTTGAATTCTACACTGTTGCAAAGCATGGTTAAAATTTGTTTTTATTACTCGTGTGACAGGGCCATGGACACACAGGTTTGTTGTTTCCATTCTCAAGCTTTGATCAAACTGTTGTTAGAGAAGATGAAACGAGTCACAAAGAGCAGCTTCCACATCTGCAGGGAAGTCCCCTTTACCCAGTATAAAGAAACAGGAAAAAGGAAAAGAAGAGCAGAGGAGGACTCAGACATAAATGACACAACATTTCATTCAAACTGTCATAACCTTGCAACATCCTATCTGAAAAAGAAAATACTAGGGCAGTAGGATACATATAGCACAAAAAACACCTCTTTAGTCCGAGTCATAATAAACAACAAAGCAGCTATATTTGGACATTAAAAGGGTTCCTGGCTTAACGCTTCAGTGATTTTAAAGGGTAATTTGTGAAGTCAAGAGACACCTCCACATTCCTACAAGTCAGTAGATACATTTTTCTATTATTTTATTGCCAATATAAACAGGAATAAATGGCAACTCCATAATCTTAAGTTTGATATTTGACATTTTATTTGTTCTGGTTCTCTTGTTCCCACCTACATCAAGGTTTGGGGAAAATAAAGTTAAATAAAATGTATCCATTCTAAAAAGAAAGATTAAAATGCTACTTTACTAGCAAGTTGAGATATATTAAATGGTTTTCATGGAAAAAAAATATTGATTAATTCAGTAAAATGTTACATCTGTTACATCTGATGTATAAGAACTCGATGGCAGACTCCTCATGGCAGAGGATGTCTTTTATAATCTTTTAATTAAACTAGGAGCATAAGGAAGTGTGCTCACACCCGCATTCACCCAGGCAGACACTCAAACAGGGCTTCATTATCATAACTAACCCCCTCCTGTGTTAGTTTAGACGGCGAGAGAGGGATCTCTGACACGTCTGACAACTACACTCTGAATTTAACAGATATTAGAGATGACCTCCGGCTCGTCTTCCTCAATACACAATCCACATTTCCTGATTTTAAAAGAAACATCTCCCTTTTGTTGTTAAGAAGAAAAAAGGAAACATTCTCCTCCCCAATATGTGCAGTTCTCCCCTTTGTTCACCTTCTTGTTCACCCACTCCTGAATAGCAATTAATTTAATTCTCTTCTTTTCCTAGCTGTGTTCTGTGAGGACTTTTGTGTTACAGGGGATGGGGGAGGAGTGACACATCTAATCTAGCACAGCTTCGTATCTAGTGGAAACTTATGAAATGAGAGGAAGGGGGATCTTTATCAGTGTGGAATTAGTGATTCTCTGTGCTCCATTCAGGAAGTGTATGGAGCAATTCTATTACAGAGAGAGGGAGCCTTTAAAGCGGCCAGCGCAGCCAGAGGACACCTTGGAAGGAAAGAGGACCATGTTGAGGAACAGGATAGAACCCTGCTGAACCAGCACTCTGCAGAGAGAGAGATCACAATCAGGCATTTGCAAAGGGCCTGCACAATTACCTCCTAAATAAAGGTCATTTTACATCACTCCAACACTTGTATGGGAGAGAAAAATGTAGTTATTACAAAAGCAAATTGAAACTGGAATGTATTTTTGGATTTACCTATGAATTTATGAGTAGAAACGGCACTGTGGGACACAGAGGACAGGCATGCATCCAGATAACTGGTGGCTCTTAGTTAAGGAGTACTAGTCAGACTTCCACAGCATTTCTTTTACAGATAAGGCTCATCTCTGATAAATATTTACAGGAATATATAATATTTCCATCCATCTATATTCTCAACTGCTTATTGTGGGGTGCTGAAGCTGATCCCAGCTGGCCTGTCTGTGCAATGTGTGTGTCTGTAGAGGTACCCCCATTAAAGCAGTTTTGTCACCACTTTGCTGATCACTGGGATGTCCTCCACTGAGCCCAGTCTCACTGCCTGTACCTTCTGCCAGTTTTACTTGTTTTATCTCTTCTAGTATAGTCCCCTGTACTTTCAATTACTGTTCCTCTGTTTCACAAATGAGGCAAAACAGCATGGATCCAGGTGATGAGGTTTGTTTAACAATATGATCGCACCCTTCTCCTTAATGTAGCACCTATTCAAAACTGCAATCCTATTTATCCTCATCTCAGTCTTTGCAGGTGGGTCTAGCATTGATTTGATCAGCTGAGATAGCAGAACCTGTTTATAAGGGAGAGTTGCCAATGGTAGATTTAGTAAATCAAATTTGTGAAGCTTATTAATATTCAACAAAGTAATTAAACTAGTCAGGGACAACATTCTACCTATGTTAAATAGGTAAAGGTAAAGTAGTCAAAGATACTGTGATTTAAAAAAAAGATTCCTACAAGATGCATGGAGACCATTTGCTGAAATGCAAATCAGTCACACTTGTGATCCACTTAGCGGAGATACATAGAGTGGACTTTATAAAGATGGAATAGATATATAAGGCATAGTACAGATTTATCTGCAGACATGCATAAAAGAATGATGCTAATTTATTGCAAAGGGAACTTGATGATAACAATAAGAAACGTTTTTGAGTTCGCAAGAATAAGACTTCTTGCTTTTTTCCTTACATTCTCCTTTGGCCTGATGAAAGCCAATAGGCAAGAAATAAGCATTTAATCTGACAGAGCACTGACATACTACAATGTTTCTGAAGTGTATATGTCTCAGCTAATGTTTGAGTTCATGCACCGGTGCTGCACATTTTACATGATACATTTCACGTCATGTCATACATCACATTCTTTTCATTTCTAGAACATCGTCCTTTTAGTTGGGCTTTGGTGTATTCTCATTTCAAGACAGAGAATTGGTTATATAGATAATGTTTCTTTGACAGGGACATCATTGGCTTAACACATATGCACCATTAACAGTGCATTATCCTGACAGCTTCGCAGCCACCAAACTCCGTATCACTGAACACGTTACCAGGTTCACACCAGGGACTGAGGGGCAACTGAAGAGGGCCAGCAGGGGCTCTAAAGTTACTGAGGACTCACATTGTGGTTTAAATGATCTGGCCCTGCGGAAATGTAGAAATTTACTCATGGCAGTAATTGTACCTCACAGCTGGAATTAGAGCAGATACAGAAAAACGTGTGAAGGAGGGAGAGTATTTTCTAGTATGTCAGGATTATGTAGAAGTGGATGGCTAAAGTAAGATATCCATGCTCATGAGCTGCACATAAAAATTATAATTCTTATACACTAAATGTAAAGATGCCCAATTTATCTCTGCACCCTAAAAAGCATGATTCGCCTCCCCAACAACAAAGGCTGCCATCAATATTAATTGCAGTGAAAACGATTTTCACAGACCTGTCTTGATGCATTCTCAATCATCCAGGTAAGTAAATCTCCAAAGGTTGATTCTGTTCATCTGGACGTAGCGCTTTCAGTGGCAGAAAAGTTTCGTCACTCATCCAAGTGACTTCTTCAGTCTCAGCTGACTGCAGGTTTCCCCAATCTTATAAACAGTACATCTGCATAATGACTAAAACCAGCCCACTGAAGGAACAATGGGCTAGGAGGTCAGTTCCTTCATCATTATTATGAACGCCCCAGCAAATTCACCCCAAGACCAGACTGTGCAATGTTCAGAAAAATGCAAAAAACGTACAACTGTAGAAACTGCTACATCCCAGAATCTACAGACGCCAGATGTTAAATGTTGAACTTCAAGACAGTATAATTAGAAAAAACAACATGGTAGCATGGCTTAGGTTTGCAAAGTTGCATCTGAACAAACCATGAAACCTTTGGAGTAATGTCCTATGGATATACAAGACAAAAGTGGAGATGTTTGACTATATTGCATAGTGTGACTTTTGGAGAAAACCAAATACAGCATATCAGCGCAAACACCTTATACCAACTGTCAACCATAGTAGTGGAAGCGTGATGATTTGGGTTTATTTGGCAGCCAGAGGAACTGGAACACCTCAGAGTACTCCTCTGTATACCAAAGAATACTAGAGTCAAATCTGAGACAAAAGTTTGGCTTAAATTGGGTTGCACAACAGGACAAGGGTTCCAAGTAGACCAGCAATCCATAATAGAATTGCTAAAACAGAAAAGACTCAAGGTGGTGCACATATTCAATCCAGGCCTGAATATGATTGAAAATTAGTTATGGTAAGTGACTACTGCTAAACAATACTCCATCAGCATTTTACGGCTAAGGGGTAAAAACAATGTTAGCACATGTCTTACATACTCATTTAATCTAGCAATTTCTGCATACCACAATGGACACCATGCAGCCAAAACATAAAAGCGGAGCTACATCTCAATCTACTTTATCACTGTATCAGTGCATAGTCAGCAATTATCTATAATTCAATACTAGTGACTGTAAGTAAATGCAGTTCATTAAAACATTCAGCTGTTTGAAGGTAGTGGGACACATGTGAAAAGTGCTGTGTCAGGATCCAGTTCCTTATATACCAAATTCCAATCTTACTTTTAATAAATCATGTTCAAATGACATTATGTTGCTATAAAATGGCATCAATATAGCCCAGCATTAGTAGATCAGCATTAATAGATAAGATGGCACTTGCATGTTACATCAGTTTTACAATGGATTGTTATCAACAGCTAAAAGACTAGCTAGATTTTAAAAATACAGATTTCTTTATTTCTCTGGCACAAAACGAGGAATGTTTATCTACAAAAATGAAATGCACTGACACAAAAATATAGTGTAGTCAAGTCTTGCTATTGGGCAAATTGCTTAAAAAACACTGGTATCAGCCCAGAACTTCACAATCTCTGCATCCCTGAAAACAACCCTATTCAATATATCTGACTTGTCGGTTATAACTTGTCAGTATGTTGCTATTTGGGTCATTCAAACTCCAAAAACTTAGTCATGACTCTCTGAACTGAATACAATCTGAAATGGAAAAGATACATAAATAATATACATTTTGTTCTGGACAACCATCTAAGATACAGTAGTTGATCATCTTATCGTCAGAAGCTCTAAAAACAGAGGTATTTTGTTTCTATCTATGCCAACTTAAACCCAAGAGTGGTCATAAATAGAGGGCATTCCTGCATGATGTAGAGAGGACTACAACCCTCATGCCTTAATCATTCTAGGGCACAACGCAAAATCAACAGTTTTCAAACACAAACTGTGTCCGTGTGAAAGATACTACTTTAGGGATTCATTAAAAGACATGCAATACAGTGTGCAAAGAAAGCTTGCTTTTCCCTTCTGATGTAAACGTAAGGGAAATGCACTTGCCAGTCACTTTGTTAGGTACTCATTGATGCAAGTATTTCATTTATACTTCAATGCATTTCAAAATGTAGACAAGATCCTTCACGGAAGTTCAAACTGAGCATCAAAATGAGGAGGAAAGGTGATTTAAGTGGCTTCAAACATGGCATGGATGCTTGTGCCAGACAGCTAGACTGAGCATTCCAGAAACTGCTGCTCACATGGGATATTTCCACACATCCATCTCTACGGTTTACAGAGAATGGTCTAAAAAAGAAAATCTCCAGTGAGCTGCAGTTCTCTGTGTAAAATTGCCCCGTTGAAGACAGAGGTCAGGGGAAAATGGCCAAACTGCTTTGAGCTGATAAGGCAACAATAACCCAAATAAACACTTACTCCAGCAAAGGTATGCAGAATAGCATCTCTTAACATCACACTGAAACTTGAAGCAAATAAGCTACAGCAGCAGAAGACCACACTGTCACCAGAAACTGTGTTGTTGGTGCCCATGTTTATCTCTTTATGCCACAGTAACATATCTTCCAGCTGCAAACAGAATAATGCAATAATGGACCATTTCATAAAGCTCAAATCATCTTAAACTAGTTTCTTGAACTTGACAATGAGTTCACTACACTCAAATGGCCACCAGATCTCAACTGAACCGAGCACCTTTTAGATCAGATGTGGGGGAAACGGTGATTTGCATAATGTATGTGGAGCTGAAAAATCTGTGTGATGCTGTTCATGTTAATATGAACCAAAATCCCAACAATTTAGTATGTTCTTCCTGAAATCACACACACACCTAAAATTAAAGCTAAAAAGTATACACTTCAGTTTCTCCTTGATTGTTCAGTTGTTTTGATTTAAAATCTACTGTGGTGTCATTGCTGAAATACTTTTGGGTCTAACTGTATAAACCCACAGATCAGCTTGTATTTATGACTTATCTAGTCATTTTCTGCTGCACAACCATCTTCGTATGAATAAGATTAGGATATCAGAAAATGTACTTACTAAACAAGGACGTAACATAAATGCTAGTTGCAGGCATTATAATGGCAGACGTCATCACAAAATATCAATTCATTACATGCGTTTAAACAGTAAGAAGAAGAAGAAATTAAACAGAATATCATTTAACATATATACATTTCCAAGCTGTGGCCAAACAGACCATTTTGAACATCAATAATGAAAGATTTCAGTAGAGCACTCATATATCATATCCATGGTTTTATTACAGTTGTACTGTAAGAAAGAACTTTGATACTGCTTCTGGTTGATTTGTGATGAATTATCATTATTATGGTCTGATAAGATTTCATAGAATCCATTCAATGGACGAATATATAAGAGAAACATCAGGCGATGTTTCAGCCATTATCCACGATTTAGAGTTGGAACTGAGACATAGACTGAAGTGAAGTTATTACGAAAACTGAAAACCAGTAATTATAAAAATAGTACCTTAATGTATACTTGAAATAAGTCAGAATTTCTCTCTTTTTAGTGCATTTTCATGTCTTTTTTTTATTGGGGGAGTGATTGTGGGAACAACTTAGTGTATGGCTCACTCCTATTCAAAAGGATAATGGCAAGTCATTGTAATAGTGGCAATAAAAGTATGGCTGTGCCTTTAGAAAGATGAGAGACGTACACGGACTGAGAGAACAAGTGTGTGCAGACAGATGATTGACTGTTGATACTGGATGAGGGAGTGTTTATTGATGGTGGGACGGAGAAGTTTTCTTTGCAGAAACCACATGACCCTCCTACACATAATGCATCCACGGAGGAGCGCAGCACAAGTTCGCATTCAATGCAATACAAAAAGCAGACATTAAAAGATCTCTACACAAAGGCACATGTATAGATATGCATGCATACGTATGTGTACACCCAAACTGACAAACACAATTTCCATATTTACTGTTGGGTGAGAAAAGGAAATGGGGGGAGGGCAAAAAAACTCATAAATAAATGACAATGCACAGCTTGCCCTGGAAATAGAAGCATAATTTTGTGTTTGTATTATATTCAGGCGGGCAAAATTTAATCTCCCTTTTAATACCCTCTATTGTATAAACAGGAGAGAGGTTGCTGAAATATAAATATTAGGAATGTAACCTTATGAAAATCGATTTGGCATTGAAAAATATTATCTTTTCCTGGTTGTTTATTAATGCAACTCCAGGCATGTAGCCACTATCAATGAGAAAATCCCTGTTTTATTTTTATGTTGTATAGGAGAGAAAGAAAGCAAAGGCTGGAGCCAAATGTAATATAAAGTTACTTCACATAAATCCAGTGAAAACAACTACAGCATTGTTTTTGAATAGATTGTGATCGAAGTGCACATATAACATAAATAAGCCCTTATCTTAACCGAGAGGAATACGGCCAACTTTGCAGAGAGAGGGAAAAAAGTATCCTACATACTGAAATGCTTTATTAAAATAATAGATAAAAGGTATCACTTTACTTCCTTATGAAATGAAGAAATTATATTACAAGCCAAAAAATGTGATTTTTATTAAATCTGAACCAAGAGGACGGCATGCCACTAATGTGAAGTCAAAGTTAGTAACACGTTCGGCAGCAGCAGTTTTTTGCTGTTGTTTTTTTTTTTTTTTTGGCTACATATCAAGAGCTCTGCAGAGGGTTGTTAAAAATTTGATCTGATCTGCTGTTATATCATACTGTAAATGGTTGAGCCACAGAAACCAAACAATTCTGCCAGCAGACTAATCACTTGGGCTGGTAAACCAATCCTCCATGGACATGCACCGCAAGTATGAAAGTGTGTCTGCAGCCCCGATTATTTATTCATTTTGTTTGATTCAGGATGATGTTCCTCCCTTGAATTACAGTTTTCCTATCTGGCAGGAGCGCTGGCACTATGCCCTCTGTTTAAGATATCAAAGATTTGTGGCATCTCGTTGCCTTGTGTTGGTTCGCCAGGGGAGTTTCACTAAACATGAAATGGATAAAGCCACAGTGATGTACTGTAGGGGGAAAAAGGGAGCAAAAAAAGAGAGAGAGAGAAAGTAAGACAAGAGGGGAGGAGGGATAGAAAAATGAAAAGATGTAATGGTGTTCTTCTGTTTCAGGGAGAGAAGAGCTGTTGCTGCCTCCGGAAGCTGCTGCCTTTCCTAGGATGGAAGAGCAAGTTGGTCTCAGGAGAGCAAGTCTGTGGGAACGATGAGTTTAAAATATCACTGGAGAGGATTGGTTGAGCCTGTGTGTTTCTGTAGTCTGTGTATATTAGATACTGCAGATTAATTAATTTTCCAGCTTTGGTTTCCTCTATTCATTATGAAGTGCAACACAAACAGAGCAGATAAATTTAAGAAAGTACATGCCATTAATTATGGACGGCCTTTTTAGACTTTATTCTCCACTTAATTTTAGTTCAGCTAGGGAGGTGTAAACAGACAGGAAGGATGTTCTAGGAAGCAGATACACAGTTACATACAGAGATCATTTTTGTGGCAGGCGTATTTTCAGACGTGGAAGCAATTCACTAAATCTTATGAAGTTCCCACGAGTAGGTCAAGAGCAATCATTCCTTAGATGGAACAGCTAAATGATGTCTTCAGTCAAGTGTAAAGACCCTTTTAATATCGGGATATAAGCAGCTCTTAAAGACATGGAGACGATGTCAACACAAATGCAATTTCCACTGCATAGGCATGAAGCAGCCAGACTGTCTGTCCGACCTGCTTTTAAGACAACTTATTCCAGAAAAACTGCTCAATATAGGATAGACGTCATGCTGAAAGTCAATATATTTTAGTTTAAAACTAGAGCTGTAGCTAACAGCTATTTTTATTAATTATTTAATGTTCATCAGAACTTTAGAAATCTGACAATGATTTGTTGAAATCAGTCAGTAGCTCACTAGCTTTAGCAGATATTTTTGTCAAATGACTACGGAAGAGGATTAGAGCCACTAATCCTCTTAATCCTACAGATTCTTGTTTTTCAGAATTCTGAGAAAAAAGTCAGAATTCTGAGATTAAAATTCTGAGATTAAAGTTAGAATTCTGACTTTTTCCTCAGAATTATATTTTTCTCAGAATTCTGACTTTAATCTCAGAATTCTGACTTTTTTCAGAGAATTCTGGAAAAGAAGAAATAAAAAGACTTGCCCACTGTTTTTTCCCCAGTGGCCCAAATCCTCTTCCGTAGATGAACCTACCTAGCACACCCCAAAAAGGATTTGTGTGTCCAGCATTAGTCGAACCAACAACCTTTGGTTTGCCAGGCAGTTGTGTAAACCAGAACAGAGCTACTGAACGTGGTTAACATGAGTTGATCTAAATCTAAAAAATTTTCGAAACAGTGGATGGTGACCAACCTGAAAGGACAAGCCATTTGCCCTCTGCTGTGTCAGGGATTTTTTGCAGTACACCAGTCAGTCATAGCATTATTAACTTTTGTGTTTCTGTTCATGGAGTGAAACTATGGAACAGTCTGAATATGGAATTAAAGCAATGTCCAAACATAAAACTGTTCAAAAAGAGTTATAAAAATATGATCTTCTTGAACTATAAAGGAAAGGAAAATATTTAAATTAAGTGAATGTCTCTATTTAAAAAAATAAAAAAAAAATAAAAAAAAAACCTCATGATGTGATATTATAGTATATAGTATATCAGAAATCTGTTCACTATTTTTATTACAAATTATATCAGTAAGGAAGCTGACTAAATATTAACTGATGATTTATGGCAAAGGCGTGGGATTAAATAAGTGTTTACTTCTTCCCACTCCCTTTCAACATGTAAATTAATCAGAACATTTTTTTGTATGTAAATTGTATAGTACTTTTTTTCTCTCTTATTTTCTTTTCTAAATGTACTTGTATATTGTTCACATGTTGAAATAAATTACTAATCAATCAATCAATCAATCAATCAAACAGCTGCCTAATATTGTGTTGGTTCCCTTTTTGCACCAAAACAGCCCTGACCCGTAGAGGAATAGACTCTACTAGACCACCAAAGGTGTACTGGGTTTCTGACACCAAGAAGCAACAGATCCTTTAATTCCTCTTATGAGAAGGGGCCTCCATGGATCAAACATGTTTATTCAGCACATCTCACAGATGCTCAATTGGACTGAGATTTAGGGGACACCCCAAACTCAAGGCTATGCTCCTCCAATAATTCCTGAACCATTTTTATTTTGTGGCAGGGTGCATCATCCTACTTAAAGGAGAATACAGTTTCCGTGAAAGTAAACAAGTACATGATGCACACACATCCAGCCATCCATGTGACGTAAAAGAAAACATGATTTATCAGACCTGGCCACCTTCTTCAACTGTACTGTGGTCCAGCTCTGCTGCTTGAATGCCCATTGTTGGTGCTTTTGACAGTGGAGAGGCGTCAGCATGGGCACAGTGATTGGCCTGCAGTTTTGCAATACCATGTGCATCAATGACCCTTGGCCACCAAGCTGGTTCACCATTGTTCCTTCCTTTCCTGACTTTTATATAGATACAGTGGCTTGCAAAAGTATTCGGCCCCCTTGAACTTTTCCACATTTTGTCACATTACAGCCACGAACATGAATCAATTTTATTGGAATTCCACGTGAAAGACCAATACAAAGTGGTGTACACGTGAGAAGTGGAACGAAAATCATACATGATTCCAAACATTTTTACAAATACATAACTTGCAAAGTGGGGTGTGCGTAATTATTCAGTCCCCTTTGGTCTGAGTGCAGTCAGTTGCCCATAGACCAGGGGTGGGCAATCTCAGTCCACAAGGGCCGGTGTCCCTGTAGGTTTTAGATGTGTCCTTGAACCAACACAGCTGATTTAAATGGCTAATTTAGCTCCTCAACATGTCCTGAAGTTCTCCAGAGGCCTGGTAACAAACTAATCATGTGATTCAGGTGTGTTGACCCAAGGTGAGATCTAAAACCTGCAGGGACACCGGCCCTCATGGACTGAGATTGCCCACCCGTGCCATAGACGTTGCCTGATGAGTGCTAATGACTAAATAGAGTGCACCTGTGTGTAATCTAAGGTCAGTACAAATACAGCTGCTCTGTGACAGCCTCAGAGGTTGTCTAAGAGAATATTGGGAGCAACAACACCACGAAGTACAAAGTACACACCAGACAGGTCAGGGATAAAGTTATTGAGAAATTTAAAGCAGGCTTAGGCTACAAAAAGATTTCCCAAGCCTTGAACATCCCACAGAGCACTGTTCAAGAGAGATCTACAGCTCAGGTGGGGGAATCTGTCCATAAGACAACTATTAGTCGTGCACTGCACAAAGTTGGCCTTTATGGAAGAGTGGCAAGAAGAAAGCCATTGTTAACAGAAAACCATAAGAAGTCCTGTTTGCAGTTTGCCACAAGCCATGTGGGGGACACAGCAAACATGTGGAAGAAGGTGCTCTGGTCAGATGAGACCAAAATGGAACTTTTTGGCCAAAATGCAAAACGCTATGTGTGGCAGAAAACTAACACTGCACATCACTCTGAACACACCATCCCCACTGTCAAATATGGTGGTGGCAGCATCATGCTCTGGGGGTGCTTCTCTTCAGCAGGGACAGGGAAGCTGGTCAGAGTTGATGGGAAGATGGATGGAGCCAAATACAGGACAATCTTGGAAGAAAACCTCTTGGAGTCTGCAAGAGACTTGAGACTGGGGCGGAGGTTCACCTTCCAGCAGGACAACGACCCTAAACATAAAGCCAGGCAACAATGGAATGGTTTAAAACAAAACATATCCATGTGTTAGAATGGCCCAGTCAAAGTCCAGATCTAAATCCAATCCAGAATCTGTGGCAAGATCTGAAAACTGCTGTTCACAAACGCTGTCCATCTAATCTGACTGAGCTGGAACTGTTTTGCAAAGAAGAATGGGCAAGGATTTCAGTCTCTAGACGTGCAAAGCTGGTAGAGACAAACCCTAAAATACTGGCAGCTGTAATTGCAGCAAAAGGTGGTTCTACAAAGTATTTACTCAGGGGGCTGAATAATTACACACACCCCACTTTGCAGTTATTTATTTGTAAAAAAAAAAATGTTTGGAATCATGTATGATTTTCGTTCCACTTCTCACGTGTACACCACTTTGTATTGGTCTTTCACGTGGAATTCCAATAAAATTGATTCATGTTTGTGGCTGTAATGTGAAAAAATGTGGAAAAGTTCAAGGGGGCAGAATACTTTTGCAAGCCACTGTAGATACTGACCACTGCAGACCAGGAAGAAACCACAAGCACTTGAGTTAGAGATGCTCTAACCTAGTCGTCTAGCCATTACATTTTGGCCCTTGTCAGACTCCCTCAAATCCTTATGCTTGCCCATTTCCCTGTTTCTAACACATCAACTTTGAGGACAAAATATTAACTTTCTCTCTTATATCCCACCCACTAACAGCTTCCATGATGAAGAGATAATCAATGTTATTCATCTTAGCTGTCAGCAGTCATAATGTTATGCCTGATGTTGTAACATAGTTTTACATATAGACTAGTCCAGCAAACTGAGATTCTGATTTGCTTTGTGTTCTCTTGGCTCTCTTTTCAATATTACTCAGTTATGCTCATTTAATTTTGGGGAAACAAAGATGATTAAAAGTCAATTAATTCAGCATTAATTTTTGTCTATATTGGTGAACATTGCAAATTTTGGCACAGACTGATGTTTGACCAATATATTAGTGAATCTCTAGAAATTGTTCATCTACAACAAAACAAACATTATTTTACGATGGTCAGCTTAGTGATTGGTCATGTCACTCAAAAAGTTTTTTTCCCTTTTTTCATCAAACATTTAGTGCTTTAGTTTCTTTTAAATTGTCACGTCTTGTTATACATCTTTAAGCAGTTAGATGAGATAGGTGATCATTAATCCTATCTGATGTCCTACTTGACAGAGATATAATAAAAACATAGATGCTTCAAGACATAGTCTATCAGCCAAAAAAACAAAAAATGCAGAATGCACTGATTACAACAACAAGACCTGTCTCCTCCTAAACTGAAGCAATATAAATTTACCTCTGCATAATGGGTGGGATAACAGCAGGAGACACCAGGGCTAATACCACACTAGGTTTCTGATTTCCTGTCTAAATCAGCATAAAGCATCTTGCCTTCAGATGGATTACCTGTCGGTGCATTAAGTACAACTTAGACCACATCTGAAGCCACAAGAGACGCCAGCTTGCTCTTCCTGAAACGCTTTAACCATGGCCTCTTCAAAACCACAGAGCTATTACATCTGCCTGTTAAAAGCATTGAGAGAGACGTCCAAAGTCAAAGCTTAGTGGGAGCATGTACCAAGGTGACTAAACATATCCTTCTCTGTCCAAGTCAAAATTATTCTTGATGGACCTACAGGTCCCTCCCTCATCTTTGCATCTTAGGCACCAATAGCCCCAACAGCTCCTCCTCAATAAGCTCGGTTTCCTTAAAGACCACAATACATACAGAAAACAAGATAACATGGTGGAAGGAAAGACTCAAACTATTAAAAAAAAACAGGCAAGAACCAAACATACACAAGATTCATTTGATCAATGGCCTCAACTGAGGGGCAATGGATTTCACATTGTAACCACTTGGCATCTGTTTGCTAACACTCCCCCAGTGCAGCCCCCCTCCCCAGTCTTTTTCTTTGTCGAGGAGCGATGATCAATGTGGAGAGACGTGTTCCTCTCTATACACACATATATACTCATGTGGACACACAGAACACCATATCACTCTAGAATCAGAAGGTAAAGTTGACGGGAGAGATGTGGGCCAACAGAAAATCATACGGCTTACATGAACAATGGCTCAATTAGAGAGGTCTGTTCATGTTATGAGATTGCTTTTCAGAGTTTGTGCTCTCCCAGGTTAGCTCACCATTTCATTATGTAGTCACATGTAGCAGCAGCACTATGCAATGACTTCCTTCGTAAATCATGTTCATGTGAGCAGGAACAAATGTGCCTTGCTGATATGCAAGTGAATTTCGGATTGCTTTATGCTTGTATTGATAAAGACTTCACCAGTAAGTCAGAGATCTCTTCCCATTGATAACAACACTGGATTGTGATTTCTCTGTATGCGTGCATGTGAAAAAAACTTTAGCTTAAACGACCATACAATGAACAATAACAAAGGTTTCATGACAATAAATTGTAAATACAAATAGGCCAAGGCAATATAGCCAAAAATATTTATCATGATATATATTTGAAAATTTGCGATAACGATATAACTGACGATATAATTGACGCGAGACAAAATACTTTACAACTCCACAACTTTATTAGTGCAAAAAAACCCATCAATGTATTTTCACTTAATAAAGGAGCTGTTTTTTTATGTGCATTAAAGCTATATAAAAATGTAACGCAAATGACTTCACTGATTTAAGTGACTTTTAATGCATCTTGGTTGTTGCTGCCAGACCAACTGGTTCGAGCATTTCAGTAACTGCTGATCTACTGGGATTTTTCCCACTAGAGTTTAAAAAGAATGGTCCCTCAACAGAAAGCTATAAAATCCTCCTTGGTTTCAATTTTTCAGATGGTGGGACCAGAATTTGGCATGAAAAGCATAAAAGCATGGATCCATCCAGACTTATATAAATGGATCAGGCTGGTGATGGTCCCATGGGGGGTATTTTCTTGTCACACTTTGATCGCTGTAGTACCAACTGAGCATAGTTTAAACACCACAGGCTACCTGGATACTGTTTCTGACCATGTCAAATCCTTTATGGCCACAGTGTACTTATCTTTTGATAAAACCGAATCCTTAAAGCACTTAGGATATGGTGGAGAGCCTCATCATGGATGTGCCAACAAATCTGCATCAACTGCACAATGGTACTAGTCAATATGGACTAAAATTTCTGAGAAATCTTTCCAGCACCTTATTGAATTTATGACAACTTGGATATATAGCAATTGTCCAAAATCTTACCATTTTACTTTGCCATTTTAACAAAATTAAAAAAAAACAAAAACAAAAAAAACATAACAGATTCTGTTTTACATCAAGTTTGACATGATCAAGCTTTCTCACTGCAAAAATAACACTTCAGGAGACTAAGATGTAAGCGATTTACTGTGTTTTCTTTGTACAAGTGAAAACCAGGTCAACTGCATCTCTTTAGGGGTTATCACCCTAATTTTGAGGCTGGGGGCATTTTTAAACTTCAATCATTCTTTTCATCCCTTGATTCAAATAAGGTACTTTTTTAATATTATGCCTGCGGCTCAGGTTTCTGCCCCTCATGTGGCTACAGATACAAGCAAACATAATATAGAGAAAGACTTCAAGCCTACCAAGAAGGACAGGTGGCAGATATATGCTTCAAAGTCACTAAGAGAATCCATTTATTATGTTCCTTTTCTATCGGGACCATCACAAATAGAAAAAGAGTGAGTTTATGTAAAAATCTCCACATTGAAGACTACACTACAGTTGTGCAATATTAATCAGAGCTTTGGGAATGTGTATCAATGTTGTCAATGTTGTCATTAAATGTCAATGACATTTATGAACACCAGCAATTTCTCAGTGTTTTTTTTACTTAATCTTCCCTTCATTGAATTTGTCTATTATCTATTTATAGTCTATTTTATCTTGCACATCTGCTCTAGGCTTGCATATCAAGTCTCCATTAAGACTGTGCCATATCATATCAGCCATGATAATGTCATGTAACATATCATGATATAACTGATATAGCTACATCGAATTCATACAGTACATACATATACAAATACATACACACATACATGTATATAGTATAGTATACAGAAACATCTATGCCGAGTATGGCGTGCAAGTCCCGAGGTCAAAATGGGAGAAGCCCCACTAGGGTGGTCAAGAATGACGAGCTAAGATCCTGTGGGACTTCCAGAAACCGACGGACAAACTGGTGATGGCTAACCAACCACAGAGGAAGACGGCCGTAGTGATAGATGTAGCTATACCAAATGACAGCAACATCGGGAAGAAGGGACACGAGAAACTGGAGAAGTACCAAGGTTTATATATATATACATACATACATACATACATACATACATACATACATACATAAATACAGGGTGGGCCATTTATATGGATACACCGTAATAAAATGGGAATGGTTGGTGATATTAAAGTCCTGTTTGTGGCACATTAGTATATGTGAGGGGGCAACCTCCTCAAGAATGGGTGGTGACCATGGTGGCCATTTAGAAGTCGGCCATCTTGGATACAACTTTTGTTTTTTCAATAGAAAGAGGGCCATGTGACACATCAAACTTTTTGGTAATGTCACAAGAAAAACAATGGTGTGCTTGGTTTCAACGTAACTTTATTCTTTCATGAGTTATTTACAAGTTTCTCTTTGTTCACAGCCATTGGCATGTCAAAGAGGTTAACAGCGGATCGAAATTGTGTTGATATCTGGTGAACGCAGTAACTGGGTCATTGCAGCAGATATCAATGCAAGACACCCTACGAGACCACCCATCTCCCATGCTACGGTTAGCAAACTGCTTGCTAAGTTTCATGAAACTGGTTCAGTGTTGGATTTGCCAAAATGTGGACGCAAGAAAACTGTCACTAATGAAGAAACATCAGTGGCTGTCCTAGCTTCATTCAGCAAGAGCCCACAGCATAGCAAGAGCCCACAGCGTAGCAAGAGCCGCATGTCACTGGAGAGTGGCATTAGTCGAACATCCCTTCAGCAGATATTAGCTACTCACAAATGGCACCCTTACAAACTCCAGCTACTGAAGCATCTCAACGAGGATAACCCAGATCGGCACACAGAATTTGCAGAATGGGCAAAACAAAAATTGGAACAGGACCCTCAGTTCACGCAGAAGATTTTGTTCAGTGATGAGGCAAACTTTTATGTGAATGGTGAAGTTAACAAACAAAACCACCACTATTGGTCTGACACTAACCCACATTGGATGGATCCCTCCAAGACTGCTGGAACAACAAAAGTGATGGTTTGGTGTGCTATATGGGGTACAATGATAGTGGGTCCATTCTTCATCAATGGAAACCTCAAGGCCACTGGATATTTGAAATTGCTACATGATGATGTGTTTCCCTCTTTATGCACTGAAGCTGGCACGTTCCCTGAGTTTTTCCAGCAAGATGGTGCACCACCACATTATGGGTGCCAGGTCCGAGCATTCCTAGATGAACAGTTTCCTGGAAAGTGGATTGGTCGTCGTGGGCCAGTTGAATGGCCCCCAAGGTCTCCCGATCTGACCCCCTTAGACTTTTATCTTTGGGGTCTGAAAGCAATTCTCTATGGTGTGAAGATACGAGATGTGCAGCACCTGAAACTACGGATACTGGATGCCTGTGCTGGAATTTCTCCTGCGGTGTTGCTATCAGTGTGTGAAGAGTGGGAGAAGAGGGTTGACAATCCAACACAATGGGCAGCACATTGAACACATTTTATAAGTGGTCAGAAACTTGTAAATAACTCATGAAAGAATAAAGTTACGTTGAAACCAAGCACACCATTGTTTTTCTTGTGACATTACTAATAAGTTTGATGTGTCACATGGCCCTCTTCCTATTGAAAAAACAAAAGTTGTATCCAAGATGGCCGACTTCTAAATGGCCACCACCCATCTTGAGGAGTTTGCCCCCTCACATATACTAATGTGCCACAAACAGGACTTTAATATCACCCACCATTCCCATTTTATTACGGTGTAATAATAATGGATTGGATTTATATAGCGCTTTTCAAGGCACCCAAAGCGCTTTACAATGCCACTATTCATTCACTCTCGCATTCACACACTGGTGGAGGCAAGCTACGGTTGTAGCCACAGCTGCCCTGGGGCAGGCTGACAAAAGCGAGGCTGCCATATCGCGCCATCGGCCCCTCTGGCCAACACCAGTAGGGTAAAGTGTCTTGCCCAAGGACACAACGACCAGGATAGAGAGCCCGGGATCGAACCGGCGACAGATACACTTCCCAACCCCTGAGCCACGGTCGCCCCATATAAATGGCCCACCCTGTATATGTATATGTATTGCCGCCAGTTCTTCTCGGATCCTGTAGGTCCCCACCCTCATTGCTTTAGTCGGCGCTAAACCAGTCGCGGTGTCTGCCGTGTTTTCCTCGAGGGGGATTTGTGCTTGGGTTGGAGAGAGAAGTCTGTTTCGCTATCGCGTCTAAAGACAGTATGAAACCAATTGGACCATCGCCTTGGATACTGTACACAGACACTGTGGATGTTTTCCCTTTTTTGAAAGACCCTGTAAATAGTTTTTTCACATCACTGTAAATAAAGTCACCCAACTGCATTCTGAGCATGTGGCTGATTCCTGCCTGGTCTCAGAGTATGACAATATTATTTTCATTTTATCAAAAATCAAGTGCGTGATTCACATTGAACCACTAAAGTCCACAGTTAAATCTTGGCCATTTATCTAACTGCTATTATAAGGGAAGGATCCAGACAGAGAACTGAAATATTATTTCTTCTAGGGACAGCCTGAAGCATTCACTGTCTGCATAATGTGTCTCAATTCTGACATGTGGAAAACCGCCTAAAAATGGCAGTTGTATGAATAATGAAGCAAAATGAAATGGTAATTCAACTGTGAGTGTCAGGAAAAGTTATAATTGAGTAAATTGCTTATTTTTCAAGCACATGACCCAAAGCAAAAGAAAAAAAAAGGTGACTGCTTCGTGTTCGTGAGTGTAGCTGGAGTTTTAGTAGTCAAATGGCCTGGATATTATAGTATGAACTTTCAGTCCTATTTCCAAAAAACATGACTTTCTTTTTGATGTCACTTTGAATTTTTTTTTTTATAGTTCAACACCACTTCACCATACAGCCGTTCTACCCTTCACTGTAGATCTTCATTATTTTTAGCCTAAGTCTAATATCACGTCCATACTTGATATTCTAATTGGTCGGTCTTTGTAAACAATATACTGTGATTCAATGCAAACACACTGACATTGTAAATGACATTTTGTGCGTAAGACTTTGCAGCATATTTCGAAAAGGTTATCTCTGTTATTGCAAATGCAAAAAGACATTTTAATCCTGAAAGTAAAAGTAGTCACAATCGATTTTTCCACATTTTTTTAAGGTCCTTAAAAATTGTTCTCATTTTCCCAATGCAGTCCTGCAGTAACTTGCAGCAAAACCTCCCCATTAACTTCTGCAAATGGCCAATGCTGAGGAAGGGATTAACTAAGCACACATCTAGGGCATCGGAAAAATGGACATGTCCACAGATTTATTGGCATTTATTATGGTTGTTCTTGTTTTAAGTGTAAAACCCCCCTCTAAAATGCATCATTGAATTGGCTGTTGCTCTGTCTCACACAAACCATTAGTGAGAGAATTTATGCATTTAATACATTAGAATAGAAAATGAGTCCAAAAAGAAACTGCCATGAGGCAACACATTATCTTTCCTGTCGGCAGTTTTCTGGTTCAACATTTGGCAGGCTCGTCAGTAAATGAAAGAATTATTTCAATTATTGTACAGCATTAAATTATAGTTTGTGGAAAAAGTGGTGGCAGGTCTGCAGCAGAGCTATAACATTTCCCCTGCCTCTGGCTTCTCTGTCACTTTTAATGAAGAAACCTCTCCATACTACACAAAGTGAGCGAGACAGAGAGAGGAGAGTCTTTGTTCACCAATTCTCAAATTTGTTGCAATGATGGAGAATCTCTATTAAATTAAAAAAAACAAAAAAAAACCCACTACCGTTCAAGGTCAACTAGAACTGCAGGGGGTTCAGCTGTACCAAAATCTGGAGACTAAAATCAGAACAAAGAGGGAAAACACTTTCCAAACAGCTAAAAATTAATTGAACCCGTTTCCTACTGTTGAACTTACTTACAGCATGTCATCCCATTAATAGCCGAAATATCTAACTGTGCAGTGGTTTGCCACAGGGTTTGAAGCTCAAACCTGACTTGTGGTTTCAGATATTCCCCCAACAAACATTAGGGAATGTCATGTCGGGAAATATATTGCTATTATACATGCTAAGAAAAATACCTAAGGGCAGGTATATCCTCCGTATGCTTGCGTTAGCTACCTGCTAACTGCCCTGTCCTTCTGTGCATAATGCCCTCTATAAATAGAGAATAAAAGAGAAAGCTTTTCTAAGCCATTGGTTCACATCCTCCATTGTAACACCATCCCATCCATACAGATATCAAATGCATGATCCCTGCAGCATTTAACCAAATTAAATACCCCCTTCATTAGCAAGCCAAAACCTATTGGAGGCATACAAAATACACCCCTTAGCCCCAAGGACACAACACTAAATGGCTGGCAGAGCTTAAAATAAGTCCACGCACTGCAAAGACTTGCCTTCATTTGTATGTTCCTAATGTGCCAGCTTTGCTCACCGTACACAGCCTGCTGCTTCGACCACATGGTGAGTAATTGCCAACACTCGACCTCCATACTGCACTTAATCAACATGGTAACACCATGGGGATAAATTCCTAAACAATACAGCTAGAATAATTCATTTATTGGTCAACAGACCCAATGTGGAAAGTGGTGTGTAATGTCAAGGTGTCACATGATTCACTGTCAAGGTTACTGCTCGTTATCTGAGAGAAATACAAATGGAGACAAGAAAGAGAAAAAATAAGACGCCAAAATCTCTGGCAAACAATCTTATTTTATGTCCCATGTAATGCAGAAAGTAAAATATTATAGCATTTTTATTTTTTCCCTCATTCTTTCATTATAATCTAACCATTGGCATCTATTACAGTACTACTGGATATACAGTATAAAGTTTTTATACTTTTAGATTAATTTATTTAAAGTCCCTGGTTACCATAATCTCTTTAACCTCTAAAATAATTTGCATTTATTTGTCTTAAAATCCATTCAGGGTTGTCTCCAGCCACAAAAGAATGGACTGCTGCTGTCCATGAACTGAATATGTGTTTCCAGGTTCAGGCACCCTGTTCATCATTGTACAGTTGGTCCATTTGTCTCCATTCTCACCTTTGACCTGAAGGCAAATGGTGATAAAAGCACCCTTCATTGCATTCGACAATGAAAGCAATAGGCAGTTCTTGAGTCAAGCAGCACAGTAAACAAACATAAATAAAAGAGAGCAGGAATCAATGACAGAGGGAACATTGTAAGGCAGCCCACAGACCTAGAAACCGATGCACTTACACTTAGGTATTAACACCAGTATAATAAAGAAATATACACAACTTTTGTAGGAACATTTGAAAAATGTAATATTTATTAGTAATACTACAAAGTGTTATCAGTCAGCTATCATTCTGCAAAATGCAATTTCAAATACTTGTAATTTGTGTCGATGAGGTTGTTCTCTTCAGCAGTACCACAAACCAGACACATCATAAACATACGGTCTCATTTAGACTTTTTGTACAAAATCCCTCATTATGAGACAATTTCTCTTTTTAAATGTTGCACTACTGACTATTTCCTTCAAAGTGATGTAGCATTGCACCAGCAGGCCACGTGGCAGCCAGTTTCATGTAGAGACAGTTGTTGAAAGTGACACAGAGGCTAGTGTTTGTTAGCAGGTGGACACACACAGTGATGAACCAGCTGGACAAAAAAGCCATAACGTAACATAAAAAATGAGTACGCGTCAGCATCTCTTATCTCTGCATTGGTGCATCGTTCATACTTTTGAGACATTTGCTTTGCGCTAGACGTCTCTACAACTTTTGACAAGGAAAATAAAAACGGCCGAGCTTGGCATTCCTCTTCTATCATCTTCCCTTTCCTTTGCTCCAATCATCCACCCCATAACGGATTAGCTGAGAGGAAGACCCATTTCCTCCCTGAGGCTGCTAAAATATTAATCAAAACACAGAGGAGTGTGCAGTAGCTCCCAAGATGCATGTCTTCTAATGGTAATACATGGGGAAGGCAGAGAGGGAGGAGTGCTGCCTGTAATAGTCTCACAGAGGGGGAGGAGAGGAGGAGGGCCAGAGGTGACAGGGGCTTTCACAAGGGACAAAGAGAATGAGAGAGGGGGACCGATAGGCAGGAAGAGAGGTGGAGCGAAGGCAGGAGGTGTGTGTGAAGAATTGACAAAGAGAATGCACTGATATAGAGCATGTCAGAGAGATAGAGAAGATCAAAGAAGTATCATTGCCTTTCACTACCCATTTAATGCTCTTACAAGGGTTGGAAATAGCCTCATGTGAAACTTCTTAGTATGAATAATAGATAACCATACAAATAGCCAATTTAGCTTAAAAATGTTCTTGCTTATCATCAGGGCCAAATATTTGCCGGGGTTTGTGTTTCTGTGTGTATAAAGAGGTACAGAAAAGCGGTACAATCCTTTTTCGACCATCTAAAATATGACTTAACGTGTCATTCCAGGTGGTCTGTGTGCATGAGCAGTGAAAGGCATTTCTCTCAGAGGCCAAATCTAAGCCTGTCTCTGGCTCTGAGCCGCCGCCAGGGGGAAAAAATGATTGGACTATCCATGTTGGAGACACGGTATTCATGTAACTAAGCTTTGTTACTGGTAAGGGGAGACTAAAAGGGTTATATCAGCTCATTTTCCACGCTTGTCTACTACTCTTTCTGTTACTAGGTGATTCAAATACACTGACATGACAGTTGTCATCCTTTAATTTGGGAAATGTGCTAGCTTGCTAAAAACTGAATTTAAGACACACACACACATTTCAGACAGCCTCCTGTTGCCACTAAAAAATACTGCCAAGTGTTTAAAGCTGACGAGTATTTCAAATACCAGGACTGTAAAGAACAACAAGCTGATTTTATGGGGAATGCAAAACTGTTTATCCTCTCGGGTCATCTTCAAGTAACCTGCAGACAGCTGCGACTGTGTTTGACTACCTGGTAATTAGGGAGTCGCGCAGCCCCCCATGGGGTTGCATACTCGCAGTAAGCTGCCATACCTCTTCTTCTTACTTCAAGATAGACCCAAGAGAGACGACTGTTTTGTGAAAGGTGACACAACTCAGTGACCGCTGTCTACCTGACCATGTCGATAATGAGATGCAAGCGAGGCTTCGTTGTATTCAAATGAGGCAGAGCGTGACAATATTGCTGAAGAGAAACCAGCAGAGACACACGAATATGAACAAGACAAAGAAAGGCGAAACTAGAAAACGAAAGCGAATGTGGACACTTGGTTGCTCACATATGTTCTTTGTGTTTCATAACGATGCATGGGTAGGGGTTAAAGTGGTCTGTCCCAGTCCTGGGCCTTTTGTCTATTGTGTTGCTTTGCTTAATGTAAACCGATAAAGCTGGCTAACCTTGTGGCCTAATCAATGCTTATTTAGAATACCATTGATTAACAGTTCTGATTATTGATTATGTCAACGCACTCAAGATATGCCAATGGCTCTGATAAGAGGTTACCCTGGAGCAAAGAGACCTGTCCACCAGGCTACTGGACATACACACACACATATATATATTATATACATATACACACGCACAGGGCTGTTCTCCTTTACACACTCATAGTGCAAACTGTATACCCCTATTAACACCCAAAGATCGAAGACGGTACTAGTGTATTGACACAGGATGGCTGCTTATCTGAGCCTTAAACATTGAAATTGCCACACCATCTGTTCCTTCAGTGTACCATGTGGCCATGTGAACAAGTAGCATATAGGTGCACCAGCTTTTCTTAAACCTAATTTGAATGTTGTCGCGTCAGCAAACATATAGGAAAAAAATGCAACTCACTTTGTTCCTGTGCATAAAGAAGGCAATCAAATATGTTTAAAATCAGCATTAAGCACACTGATCAATGAATACAGTGAGAAGAGTGGAAATATCAAACTACGCTTACCATAAATCAACAAAATGTGTCCAGACTTCTAAACAGACATAAAAAAAACTTTGTCGTATAACTAGGACCACTTAAACACCCAAAGGTAGAAACAAAAACTTTCACAGATACTAAAATGCACTGTACAAAAAACACGAGTAGGATCATTTACCTCATTAATTTTGCCTACGGCAGAAAAAAAAAACTCATTTCAGTGATTGTTGCATGTTATAGGGCTGCAAGAACATCAAAGTTTGGTTTCGTTTTGTTATTTAAAAGAAAATCCCCGTAATAGTAGTGGAGACTGGAGCAAGGATCAAGAATAATTTGACAAACTAAAACATGTGACTAACATTCAAACATATAGTCTACATTTTAAAAGTTTTGAGATCTGGTTATTTCATGTTGTTAATTTATGTGGGAGTAAACCCATGGTGATCAGGCTGGGCACACTAATCACAATCATTAGTGAAGTTCTTGCAATAGTACATCCCACAGCAGCTCAGACCAGTGGTTCCAGCTTCTGTGTGAAGATTTTTGTGTTGCTATCTTTAGTGTTACCAAACTTTGAGATACAATACAGGTTTGGGTACCAAATTTGTTGTAGACATTTTTATAGTACAAAAAAGGATAAAAAAATTTTTTAAAAGTTCTGTTGTCAGCAATTTTTTTTCTTAATCTTTACTAACTTTATTTATATTTAGAGTTTTTTCCTTACAATATAAAGCATCTTTAGGTGACTGTTATTATGAAGCAGTGCTATATGAATAACACTGAAGTGAATTTTCTGGTTAAGTTAGCAAATACTGTTACTGTGATGATCGTTGATGATCATGATCTTGCTAAAAGGTCTGTTTAAAAGTGCTTTTTTCTAATGCATCATGCTCCAAGTTATATATTTTTCCTGTGTTTGCTACCTGTTTGCTTGGACTGTTTGTCTCAAAGATGTACTTATATTTGCATCACTCGGTGATAAACAAGTGGAATTTAAGTAAAGTTAAAACATTTACTAAAGAGAGCACAAATGCATGCTTTAATTAGTAAACATTCTTAGGTCATTGATACGTTTTGTGTTGAATTTTCTGCGTTGGCATATGAATACCTGAAAAGCTGATAGGAAAACACACAATAAAATGGTGATAGCATTAACAACAGTGGAGAAAGAGCAAGATCAGTCACACTGTTGCACATCATGCAGACAACATGTTTGAAAAGTAAGACAATTTACACAAGAAGTATGCAATATATTGCTAAATTGTACAATATAAAAAGAAGCTGTTAAAAACATTTAAGGATATGTTCTTTTCCCAGCAAATGCTTCCAGCACTGTAGTGGCATTGAACAGTGCTAAAAACATTTACAGCAAAGTTGTTATTGAAGAGAAAGTGAGTCAATCAAAAATGTCAATTCTACAAAATCCATGAATTACAGTTACCAGCAGTGCTGCCTGAACATTACAGCTTTAAATTTGGTTATTTTTTCAAATTTCAAAAATTAAAATTAGAAACAAAAAAAAGGTGCAAAAGGTCCACCTATCACCACCTAAAAATAAACATATTGTATAGACATGAACAGGAAAAATAATAAAGGTGCATTTCTTATTTTCTACTAATCTGAATTGATCTACAAATAGAAAATGCACAAGTAATAATAAATATTTGATTTGAATTTTTTTTTTTTTTACATCACCTTAACATGTGTCATTATTATTGTTACATTTGTAATATGTAGTCTTTAAAATCTTTCTTATATTTCAAATGATCATGCTCCATCATATCTTAAAGGCCTCATACGTCAGTTTATCCCAGCAGAGCACTCGGTTCTCAGAGTGCAGGTTTAGTTCTAGTTCTTAGGGTCAGGTAGGAGGTAGACTCTTCAATTTCCAGGTTGGATTCCAGAGGAAGAAACCTTCACTGTGTATAAGGCTAGGCATGCAGCTTTTATTTAGGGCTGGATTGGGTGACCCCAAATATCCTTAGTTATGTTGTTATAAATGCAGGATACTGGGCTGCTAGCATAGTGCTATTCTCACTCCCAGTGCATTGATATACTCCTGTTGCATGTTCTTAACTTTTGTCTGTTTTCTCCAGTAGTTTGTTTTTTCTTTTGTTTGTTGACTGCGGTCTTTCTTATCTCCTCTTTTCTCTCTTGCCCTTCCCTCCATACAGTCACAGCTGATCATTACCCTTCCTGAAATTGGTCCCGACAGAGGTCTCCTCCTCTTAAAAGTGAGTTTTTCCACACTACCTTAGCCTAGTGCTTGCTTATAGGGGATTCCCTGGTCTATGAGGTTCTCTGTGCAATATCAGTGGGTTTCTACCTTAAAATATAAAATGTTTAATAAAGGCTTGATTGTGAGCTCTTCCAAACAGAAAAACAAACAAAAACGGAGAAGTTATAAACTATATACATTATAAATGAAAGATGGCTATAACCACCATTATGTGAATCATTGTTTTGACTGTTTTGAAGTCTTGGCGTGAGCATTTTGGCATTTTGTTTTTTTAAGCAGAGATGAACAATTCCTGCATGTCCATATGGCACCAACAGAAACAGGCTGTAGCCTGATATGTTAGGGTGGACATCTAAAAATAGTGGGTGGCAAAAAAAAGACCAGAAAATAAACTAGTAATAGTAATAGAAATAGATTGCTGGTATGAGCAAGTGTTTGGATGATGACACAGCTTCCATTTGAGATATTTGTTTTTGTATATTTAGCATAATTAATGAATAATTGGGCCAAAATCATATTTATACACAGAGTTGCATTTGTAGCTGGTACGTGTATGCATGTCTTCAACTTCACATCTATGAATCCTGTCAGCTAGTGTGACTGGAGACATGCTTTCAGCTGCACCTACACCTCTCCAAGTCTATCATCAATCTATTAGCAATCACCCGTCAGTAAACTGAAGGTAGCAGGTGAAAAAAATGTTAATATATTAGACAACCATACAGCTTATCTATGAATGCCATTTCTCACAGTTTAAAATAGTCTTTACAGAGTTCACAAATTCTCTCTTCTACATTTCATTAATTCTTAAGAATTTTGACTTTTGTTCTGCAAATACTGACATTCAGTAAAAGATAGCTAACTTTACGGTATAATAGCCAAAATCAAGCCTGAGAACCAACCCAAGTAGGGGCTACAACCACCCAACAACACAACGCAACACATATAGGCTACGTCAGCAATATGTCGCTGTGCTATGCTGGATGAAGCACAGTTTAGTGACTATGTAATGCTGATGTTGTGGCAGTGAGGGGTACTGTCTGGGACTGAGGCAAAACTTTACATTTCTTTTACATTAAAGGGTTTAGAGGAGGAGTGTAGCCCCAAATTTATTTTTCAGCCTTGATTTCTGGCCTGTTCTAGTCCTAAACACTGGAATTTTTTTTTAAGTTTAATAGTCAAGTCAGTTCAGTATGAAATTATTTCTAGTTCATTTGAGCCAAAACCTGCTAAATTAAATGAAATCACCAAGATCATGATACCGAAAATTAGACGTGAACTTCTGAACTGTCCCTATGGCTGTGCTTTATGTAATCAGTATAAAAGCATAAAAACTGGCTGTCAAAGTTTTAACAATTTTTTGCTGCCAGGCAAGCAGCACAAACTCAAGTGAGTTGGTAGCTTCACTCAAGAAAAGTCCAGTTCTTAATCCAATTAAAACCGGCAATTAAATTTTAAATATTTCCTTTTTTTCAGATTAAGAAAAAGAGATGTTATCAAGCAAGCATTAGATTTGTTGCTTTTTTCCCATCAGCTAAACTGGTTGCTAACAGAAGACTCCTGCTTGTAAATGTAAATTTGAAAGGTGTCAGTCTCCGTATCTCATCCTCATCCTCCAACATTTATTTTCTGGTGAACCAGTTTAAAGAAAACATTTGGTTTTCTTTAAACTGGTTCACCAGAAAAATTATATCAAGTATAAATCTGTGTGATTCTCTGACCTTTTTAGGGAACAAGTTGTTGAGGTCATTGTCATCTAATAAAGTGGCAGCTGCTGACCTGTGCTGATGAAGGAACCAGGACTCTGCTGGAGTCGTGTTTTTGGGCGGTGGGGACGGCCCTGTTGGCTTATTGTTCGGTCAGCACTGCTAGGCTAGCCCCTGTCAGCCAGCCAGTGTTGAGCTTTGCACTTTGCATATGGGGGCTCTTCCGTAATGAGCCTCTATGTATGGGTATCATGTGAGATATCTGAGCTAGTGCTTACTGTTCCATGGTCAAGGTCAAAGCCGGCCAGCCCCACCACTGACTCCCCTACCCTATCCATCACCTGAGAACACAGACCGCAGCTAAGCTCACATTCCAACCTTCTGGACATCCTCACATCAATTTGGAAAGACTATATATTTATTTATGGCAATCTCTGTTTATTGTATGTCAATATACGTTATAGGTATTATACAAAGAAAGGCCTAACAATTCACCTTAAAAAATTCCAATACAATATGTACATGACAAGGCTGAAGAAACAAAAATGATTTTTTTTTTTTATTAACAACCACTAAGAAACAGCACAGTGTGTGAATATATGCTTTTAAAAGCTGGTGCAGACTAAGTGTTTACAGTGTAACACAGTAACGTGTTTTGTTTTTTTATCTCGTCTTACCTGTGTGCGTAGTTGACGTTTATGCTTTTCTAATGAGCAACTGCTATCAACATGCCAAAACCAGACACCTTATGTGAGTCCACATAAGTGAGACAGGGGGCTTAAGTGTAAAGGACCCTGGAACAATCTGTCCATACACCACCATAGTAATGCTTAAATCCCCACAGCAATCAATAAACTGCCCTCTACCAGATCATATATCAATTGCTTGCTGAACTCAGGTGTAGAGTAACAAAATGTATACCTAAAGAATGAACAACCATTGTGCTGTTGTATACATATACAAAATACATTACACCTACATGACCTGTAACCTGCAGAACTTCATTCTCTAATCTGATGCAAGAAAGGAACAGTAATTTGAAAATAATTAATAATTATTGTTTTATATGTATTTCATGCACAGTGTAATGAACAGTTGAAGTTTTTATTTTAAATCGGAATGTGTCTAAAACTTGAGCATGGACTTTGGAATAATGTTACATATCTGTACAAAATATTTTATCTTAAATCCAACTAAATCCAACAAAAGCAGGACTTTTCTGTGCACTACAAGCTGGAATTGCAAAGTAAAGTTTAACTGACATGTCTCATCCACAGGGTAAGCTTCGTTATGAAGATGCTCTAGCACTGATTTACATATGAAGTTTGGAGAATGGCACATGGGGTAAGAATTTAAGTATGACCTGGTGTGAAAACTCTCACACTGGGGGAACACTGCGAGATAAAAAGGAGACTTGAGCAAAGAAAGATGGATTTCCTGCCATTTGTGATCTATGACCAATCGGCTGTCTATTTTCAGAATGCTGTTAATGCTTTCACCAAGGTTTAAATCCTTTCTTTTGTGCATTTTCCTTAATCAATACATTGGCAACAGTTTGATTGAATGCTCATTCACTGTGTTAAATTGAGGCTGAATGAGTTTTGTCCTTTTGAATAATGAGTTTGTTTTCAACAAAGCTTTATAGATGTTTTCAAAGAGAGGAAATGTTAATAACCCACTTATAAAAAAAAAAACTTGATTCTGATTCATCAAATATTCATTTTTTCAAATATTTAATTCGAGAACAAATGTTAAGCTTTTACACCTAGACATTCCAATTTGATCATAATCGGTATGCCCTTTTCCCAACTTTCCATACAATCTTAAATGATCAATATAGTGTATACTGGAAACATGAATGATTATGTATCCAAAGTGCTGCACAACACCGAAGACAAACTGTACTCTTAAAAGGGCAAATCGAAAATAAATGTAAAATAATCATGAAAAACATGTTCAAGGAGGGTGAGAACACAAAGAGAGTGATAACAACAATGACAATTATCTGTTTCAATTTATTATTTATTAAATTTGCTGCTTTGTTTCTTGTTTTTTTCAAATTGTCCGTCTGGTTGGCTTTTTCTGGTGTGTGTCTGTTTACGCGTGTAGACGTGAATCCAGCTCTACAAAGAAATGTGGTAACACCTGCAATAATGCAAGATTTTCAGTTTTGTAATTGGAGTTAATGTAAAGTCATTTTTTTCCAACTCTGCAGGCAGGTTCGGTGTGCAGATAAAGAGACACTCATATCACAGAGATCAGTTCTTCAGCTGACATTAAAAAACACATTTAAGTTTAGAACTTACCCAAGGTCTAGCAAGCCAGTTATATTTTAAATTCCACTATTTCAGTCACATTACAGTAAAGAAGCTTAAAAACTTAAAATTGTATCTCTATGTCTAGGTAATTTAATTTTATTTACATATTCTTACAAAAAAAAAAAGCTCTCTGAAAATAAAACAAATTTAAGTTACTCCCTTTAGAGGTGATTCGGCTGCAGTTTGATGAAATGGATCCTTTTAATTTGCATCTCATAAAAAACATAATATGGAGTAATTTCAATTGGTGAAGAAAAGAAGATTGAGTGTGTAGCCACTGCATTTGCTGACAGAATATGAAAAACAGAGCATTGATAGATTGATGCTCAAATTAGTATTCAAACAAAACCATCAAATTCAGCCAGCCTAAATGGAGGAAAAGGAAAAGAAAAAACAAAACAGCACCCAGGGATACGGACGTAAACAAAGAATAGATGCTTTATGCCTGCAGTTAAACAACAATGCCCTCTATTGGTGTGACACTGCATCAGTTTCCCCCCAACAAAGGCCATCACACTAACAGCAGACTGTAAAGCAGACTGATGTATTTTCCAGCACTCTCAGCAGAAATATTGCATTGAAGTGCAATCACCTCGAACCTCAAAGACCGTCCTTATTAGCCTACTAATGACCACGGACTTTATTATTCATTTGTAAATGTTATTTAACTATTACAGTCATTGCTTCTATAATCAGGGGCCTTATTAGCAGTTTAAAATGTATTAATTAGGACAATAATGAATGAAACCACAGTAGGTAAGTGCTAGTGTAGCCAGGATGCCTCCAGCAGTGGGAGGTTACAGACACTCAGACAACTTCTCAGAGGTAAGATCCTGTGTACGCGTGCATGTGTGAGTATGTGTGCGTATGTATGTGAATGAGGATGGTTTACAGGATCAGTGAAAGAGTTCTTGACAGGAATGCACATCGAGTCTCTCGTCTCCCTGTTGCTCTCTCTACTGAACCGGAACAATGGTGTAGACAAACAGGGGCGCCCCGGAGAGTGTGGCGAGCTAAGTGAGTGAGCACAGAGGTTTAATATGACAGCTACACTTCTCAGCTGTTGGTTCAGGGTGAAGAAGTTGTCCTACATTGTACATGTGTGTGTGCACCACCTTGGCAAGCCAAACCATGCCACTTAGAAAAACTGAACTAGACAGGTGAATGAGTTCTGAATTATGAGCATGGCTTTGCCTGCAGTAGTCAGAGTATGGGGTACAGACAGAGAGCCCCTTTTGTGAAATCACTGGTTTACACACTGCCATCTAAGGTAAAAGCAAGAGGCTTTTTTTTCTGACAGCAGTTTAAAAATGTAATTTATAAAGAGTCACATATATATGAAATACTATGATTGGTGAGTCATTTATTTCATGGAAGAATTTGTGTATGAAAATGTTTATTCTGCCTAAAAATGCAGTGCTAATTCTGGAAATTAATACATTAGCATCTGTCTGTTGACCTAATTTTGCTTCATCAATAATCTGATTTCCAACTGCTACATCCTTCATAAACAGGGGTGCACATAAGTGGTCTGCAGGTGCGCATGCACTGTCAAAATGAAAGACGCGCACCAGATAAGAAGATGCGACGCGCGTTTGCGTACATAAGATTTTCTGGAGGAAGACAGATATTTGTTTAGAACTCTTAAAGATGGCAAAGAAGCAAGCTCCTTTAAGCAATTACTTTGGTGTTCCTCCACCTCCGAAGAAATACGCGAGAATACGCGCTTATTTTGCGGTTCGGACTCCTTCTGACATTTCTTTAGAGGGGGAGGAACATCAAAGTAATTGCTTAAAGGAGTTTGCTTCTTTGCCATCTTTAAGAGTTCTAAACAAATAGAACAAATAGAACAGAAAATCTTATGTACGCAAACACACGTTGCAACTTCTTATCTGGTGCGCGTCTCTTATTTTGACAGCGCATGTTCACCTGCGGCCAACTGATGTGCACCCCTGTTCATAAAAATGCAAGATGTTTTATTTTAGCTTTAGTTGAATTACTGTCTTCAACCAGAGGGGGATACAAGTTTCACATCATATTCTACAATGTATAAATCTAGATGTAATAAGCAGATATAATTATTAGTACATACTTGTAAAAATCTATTATAAATTACACAGCCTTTCTCCACTTCACTTGAACCATTAAACTTCGTTCCCTACTGTTTTTACTTCTGCACGCTGTCGCTTGCTTGTGCAAATGAAAAATTGTTATCTTTCGGTATGCTTACACCATCCTGCCAAACAACCCCTCTCCAACCTCCCAGAAGACCATAAAACACTTGCAGACAGGGTGCGAGGGTGGGGGCAACAAGGCAGAGCAAGAATAGATCGAGAGAAATGGTAAGAGCTGCACAATGTTAAATGGGAATATGATTTGCAGCTGCTGCTTTTACAAATGGTTTTGGCAAAGTTTAACAAATCTCCTGGAGTATAATTTACCCAATAAGTGTGAGGAAACCCGCACTGTTGAAAATGTTCATGAATAATTTTGTTACACTTCATTTTCAAATACTGCAAGGAAATTACAGGAGGTAACCTTCAACGGCATTCTGAAAGCCTTGAGATGGAAGTCATGCAATGCGCCAAAAGACGTTATGATACATACCTGAACAAAGCTATTAGGCTCAGTCCCATCCCCCTTTTTATTTCAATTAAACCTTTCTCTTTGATTCAAAGGCATTCAAATCTAAAGTGTCTTTGATCTCCTAACCACAGGAAAGACAGGAAAATAAAAGTCTCTTAAAAGGAGGTGAAAAAGAAAGTTGTCATTCCAGAACTGGGGACAACTATATTTCCTGCTGTGGTCTTCACTGGCACAGGAGTGCTTGAAAGACCTCAATCCACCATGAAGAAGGAAAAGAAAAAAAAGAGTCTGCAAGGGGCTGTCAGGCTGTCTTTCGGTCTGAATCTCACTTTACCAAACGTGAAGTCATTAGAAGCTCTGAACACTGACAAAGGTGAAAGGTCACGAGGTGAAAGGAAAAAACAATTCTCCTTCAGCTTTTCTGTTTAAACAAAGATTTTACAATGAAAAACCAGTTTAGCCCTAATGTGGTTAAAATAAAAGTGCAATACCACAAATATCATCTCAGAAAAAAGAAGTTCAACTGTCTCTGGATTCTTCTAAAGCATTTTTTTCATAATGTCCTTTGACAGTTGACATCTCACAAAGCTTATTTGTAAAGTTATAATCAAATCTCATTTCTCAACCTGCCGCCTGCCTTCACACCCACTTTGATCTGACTCTATTACTCAACCGGACTTGCTGGGCCAGCTACATGACAGTCCCAGTGTGAGGGATTGTGGTACTTTCACCCCTCAGAGCACTGGATTACAGGCTGCTAACTGCCTTTGGAAGAAAGAAAAACATCTAAAGGCACCGCGTTGTCCTCAGCGAACAAAAAGCACACCCAGGAAGCCCGAGTGTTCTTTGATGTGCTGCTGAGCGGTGTGAGGGCCACACAAAGTAGACGAACACAATCAGTCAACTGTTGGAGAGCGATCGGTGGGCTTGAGCGCCAGAGGAGGGTTACTCAACACTGGCCAGAGACACAGACACAGGCAGGAGGGGGAGACAGCACTAAGACCAAACAGTCGCATTCACTCTAATTCAAGGTGGTTCCTGGCTCAGACTGGGACTTTGGAGGGGGTGACTGTGCATGTAAGCACAATCGGTCCACATAAAATAAAGGTAATGAGACTGCGTACCCTTATTTGTCAACTTATTCCTGTTATTTCTGAGCTGGAGTAAATGAAACCTTATTAACAAAAAATAAAGATAAATAAATAAATTCTGAATACATTTAAAATGCAGGGGATTTTCTTTGGACTTTGGCTAAAACCTATTTGGGAGTGCCAAAAATTCCTCTATGCAGGAGAGATGTGTCATGTCTACTTTTCTCTCTGTTACTCACTGTTCACTCAACTCTCTCCTCCCACATATCGTCCTTATTTCCTGCATAATTAATGCATATTTTTTGACAATTCTGTTGTTTTCCACTTGTGACTAATATTAATCCATTTAATCAGTGTTCTGCGACTCAAGTGGATCTCTAAACAGTTTCTCTCCTTTTCTCTGGATGATGCAAGTGTGCATATTACGGCGAGGCAGCCAGCTGTGAAAACAGCTTAATTAGCAGTAATCACTTCTGATAGAACATGTTTCCACTATTTGCCTCCATTAGGGATGCTTTATTTCTCTTATTCTATCAGCCAACTGCTGCCACTCTTTGCCAGGTGAGGCTAGTGGTATAATAAATGTGTCCCAGAAGCAGATTTCTGTCACTAAGTGCATTCTTGACAATGTAAGTTTAAGCTGCCCTCAGATTTCCAGGGTGAAAATGACAGCAGATATAAATAACACCAGATGCACCAAGTGTAAAATGATCAACGTGAGTGTGAGCCTCACTATCAATGACAATTTTGCCATGTAAAAATTGTTATAACACCGTCACAACACAATCCAAAGTACAGTGTAGAACTAGTGAAGAAATAAGGGCAAATCAACAAATTACCTAACACCCAAGGTGATTGAAAACTGTCATTTTAAGGCTCATGAGTTTGATTTACAGCACTTTATCTTCCCATCTAACCCGATACAGCTGAATTAATGCTAGTAGGTAGTTGTAAATTTCTTCTTCAAAAAGAAAGTAGCTGAGAGGGCAGGGTCAACAGTGACAGTGACTGGGATAAATGATTGCTTTTGTGAAACAGTGGCCTTTCAAATAACATTTAAATGGTGACACGCTATATTAATTTACACCTAATACTTTGATAAATTGTGTACTTTCACCATCTAACTCTGTAAAAACATACAAAATTCACATCTGGCTTCATGCCAGACCTTTTTTTCTCCATACACTTGCCTTTACGCAATGGCTAATTTTATTTAGCATATTCTATATTTATGTTTTATTCCCAGGAATGCATCCAACATGGGTGTCCATTACCCCAGCTGTTTCAGTCATCAGTATGTATACACCAAAGTGCCATTGATGTGTGTCAGTTATCTCACTTGCATTTCACTTGCAATGAATCTTGTGGCTTCCCCACTTCCCAGTCACGCCACCATTTGATGCATCTTCAGTGCTTTGTGGTTGACAAAGAGCCTTAAATATCCTCCATCGTTGGGACTGGGCCATTAGATACTATGTGCCACCAGCGCAATGGAAGATAGAGTAGACTTACAGAACGAATACGGGAATATATTCACACCGAAAGCATCTAAAAAGAAAATATCAATGCACGTCTCCGACAAGAATATATTGACATAAATTTAGAAGTCATTTACAATTTTGTTGAAATGTTTCAATAATTCAATTAAAAAAATAAAGTTTTCTAATATTCTTTCTTTTCTTTTACATATTATTCAGTTGTAATGCCAATATCCATTTGCCCAAAAAAATCTTTACACATCACGGCAATAAAAAGCAATGACTGCACTTAACATTGTAATATATACCATTTACATGCGTATTTTTTTTCTGTCACTTTATTTCTTATGCATTCACACAGTGAAACATCTTCGGCAAAACTGCCTGCTTGCACTGTCACAGAATATTTTAAATTAATCTATCAATGCAGCTTTAATTAGACTGCTTTATCAAAATATTAAAATAACCATTCAAGTATTTACAGGTTTCTTTTGCATTGTCACTCCATTTACACCGCCTCAAAAGTAACTGGACAACTGGCCGATATCCAATTTCATATCCAGTTGTGGACCGTTTCCCTATTATTCCTATGAAACACGGTATAAATTGAAATTAGACTGGGCAAGTTTGACTCCAAACACATTAAGTAGCAACTGACTGAGCAAAGAAAGGAACTACAAATACGCAGGCAACTATTTGGCAAACAACACACAGGTGAAACAACTAATGGTGAAGCCCAATTTAATTGATTAACAATGGGAAAAACACAAACAAAGGAAATAAAAAGAAAACGGTGAGTAATTTCAAAATAAAACAGGAAGAAACTAAAAGACAAGCAAAGCATGTGTTACTGATCTGAGGAAGACGGGGGAAAAGCAGACACTGGTAAAAGAAATACATGAAAAAACACAAAAGAAAAACAAAAATACACAAAGGGCAGGACAAAGACATGAAAAAAATGTAATGTATGTCTCTTTGGTGTCTCATTCAATTATATTCTTGAACATAGCTGCTTGAAACCATATGGCCCCATATGGCTCCAGGCAGCCACACATTTAAGTAAAATAGCAAGAGAATGTGATGTAAAACTATTTTACACAGCTGTTTTACATAGCACCCAACCATCCACAAACAAGACTATAAAAGGTACCGACATGTGACAAAGCGTTTATTCATTTGTAATTTTTGTTTTAAAAAGTGCTACTGTTTGGATTTAGGCCCAGAGTAGGTATTTCTAGGAGTTTCCCTTTAGGGTGCAAAATTTTGTTAGATTAATAAATGAAAGAAATGTGATTTACTACTGTATTTGCAGCAAATTGTCTCAAATTGAAAAAAATGAAAAAACATGTCTTACTTTGGCTTGATGTGGATGTGATTAAGTTGCCACTAGGAGTGTTCACATAACTAGTACAGGTAGACAACTCAAAGGTGTGAGTCCCAAAACCTTACTCACGCCTCAACCTTCACGTTTAGAGCCCGAGACCCATACATTTCCAAAATACTGTTATTTTAATGAAACAGAGCAACGTATAGCATCAGAGGGAGGAGAATCTTGACACAAAACGCACTTATAGAGGCAGGCAGTAAGCACAGCAGATTGCAGGTATTCAGGCTAGTCACATTCCCACACAGAGACAAGAACATGGTAAAAATGCCTTGTGTTTCATCCATGCCTCTTCTCATCAGCATTCATACACTAAGTGACTTTTTTGTTTCTGTGTCACACTTCTATCTGAAATATCTGTCAAAATATAGATATTAATGGAACTGTGTTTGTATATCATAAAAATTCCACTGGATACATATTCCCACTGGTCTAATCCAATCTGTTCCCTTCAAAGTGAGCCCGTACTGAAGTGGAGAGACAATGCAGTCGCAGGCAAGGAGAGATGCACTAATCACATACATTAACTGTTAGACCACTTATCTCTTATCTTAATAAGGAAAAACAACTTACGAAAAAAGACAACAGAGAACGCAGATATAATTCACCCGTAGTCCAGACGACGTGTGATGCATTCCTCTGGCCTGCTGTTCTGTCTTCCTCCCTAGCAAATAAAGCAGATTCAGCGGAGAAATAACACATATCACCCATGGCCAAATCAAAACAGATGGGATACTTCCTTTTTTCCCCTCCAAGTGCAACAAAGCTAACGAGTTCTTTTTTTCACATAGCTAATAATAAGATAAAAATACTGTTTTGCGTTTTTTTTGCTCAGAACTAAAGAAAAACAAATTTAATTTAAATGAAGATTGCATTTACGATTAACACATTCTGCAGTTTTTGTGAGGTACTTTATACTTCATAGTTCCCAAATCCAAACAAGCCCACTGTTATTTATAACAGTAAGTCACCAGGCATAGCTTCAAAGAATGCTTTATGTGAAACAGTATGATAAAAATGACCAAAGCCTAGATAATTTAGCAAATTAATTTCACGATAATTCTATTCCCCACCCCCCCTCCCAATAGCTCCTTCTTTCTGCTCTTGTCCATACTGGTTCTCGCAGTATAGCCTTGCGGGCAGTAAGTATATGCACCATGAACACATTTAATTTTCCCTGTTAGTCCACAGCGCGGCCAGAGGTGAGCTTTAATAAGGATCAATGGCACTTTATCTAGGACAGGACGCACTACTGTGCATGCAAATCACAACACCAGCAATGGATTCAATTAAAAAAAAAAAAAGAACCTCCAACCACCAGCACTGGAAATTCAATTAAAGGATTTATGCAAAGGTTCACTGGCTTTTTTGTGTTGCTGTTTCTGTTTATGTAATGAGCTTTTCATATCAAGAATCAATACGTAATCTGGAGTCAAGCCATGGGGAGGGTGCCGGGTTGCTTTCTCATATGCATATTGGATATAATTCAAGAACCGGGCATTTCAATAGAGCAGTTAGCAGGATATCTGACTTTATTACTCCACCCACTGAGCATCAACTGGAGTATCCTCACACAGTGTCTTTTTTTTTTAACCTCCTTTTTTTTTTCTTCTTGGAAGGTATTAGATGTCATGCTATAGCCACATATGAAGTTTAACTGAAACATATTTTGAAATACAGCGGTCCTCAACAAAACCACTTATAAGAGTGCTCCTCACAATCAGCCAAGCAAAGAAGCTAAAAGGCTGGAGACCAAGTGGTAGCCCCAGTGTGCACCCTAAGGTGTGTGTTTTAGCCTAATGAAATGGGATCTCAATAGACAATAATCCTTGTAACAAGATTGAACAGGGACACCCATGTCAATATTAGCAAATGGGATTGCTAGCTTTTCATGTTTGTGCGCACACACACATACACAAAACACAGGGGCACAGACCATCTGAATGCTCTCATACCTGTGCGCCCATCTGTGTAAAAGTGCTTTCTCATTGCTTCTCCACCCATGTTTTAAGTGGAACAAAATAAGTGTGTTCTGGCGGGACCTCTAGGCTGTGGGTGGGGACCCATAACATTTTCCCACACCTACATGATTAGTAGATTTAAACCCCCCTGAAGTTCCTCAGAAGTTTTGATTAATCTTCCATAGATGCGCCAAGAGGGATGTTCCAAGATACATGTAAAAAGGGATGCTGGGTCAACAGAAAAGAGGTGCATTAAAACACCAGCTATAAATATCTGACCAGTTAATGAAGAGGGGCACAAACATTAGCTACAATGCTACCGGACATTTATTTAGACCAGTGTTAGTTCTGCACACCGCTGTTCATAGTTCAGACTGGTGACACTGCAGTGTGGAGCAGTGCTGTACTGATGGACGATGCTGTCAGGGATCGACGATGGTCAAAGTGCTCAGCGATTGCTTGCCAGTCGAGGCCATTTTTAGCCATTTCCCAAATGACGCATTAAATTATTATTGGCATTATTATGACAGTTATAATGAATTGAATTTGCTTCATTATAGCTTCATGTCACATAATCAACACTTGCAACATGTCTGGGAATGTGTCAGTGCACACACAACCAAATGAGGGAAAACAGAAGGAGGCTATTTCTGATGATTCGATTTTAAAAGGAGAGTGTAAATGTAACATTTGCAGAGACAGCCGTTTATCTTGTGACTCGACTTTTCTCCCCGTTCAAGGGGTTTTTGTCTGTGAGAAACTATGCTGTGTGTGTGGGTAGGGTACAATGCAGACCAAAGATAAAACAAACTGAATGAGGTGATAAATCTATAAGCATGAGGAACAAATGAAAAAGCCAGCATGTGCAATTAAATAACTACATCTAGATGGGACACTATAAAGGGACAACATTGAATGCTCTATCCATCCCCCCCATCAGCACTCTTCTCTGAAGGAGAGGACCAAGATATGGAGCAAAAGAAGACTAAAATTAATATCTGTATAAAAAGTGAAATTAGATAGTCTATTCACATCCTGGCCTGGCTATAAATAGGGTCTCCCACACACACAGCTAATGTGGTGGACTACTAGCAGGAAGCAGACAGGCGGTCATCACAATGCCTGTTCTCCTTAGCACACCAGGCACTGGATCCCAGCAAACGTCACCCTATCTACTAAATCAGTATCAGCCAGGGACCTCGTCCATTCACAGGGTTAGGCAGCTCCATTCAACTCTGTGCCTCACCGCGCCATTCGCAAAGTAGGTACAGGTTCCTGTTTCAGCAGTTGATATTCTGTCAGGATGTTACTCCCCGTTTCCTCTCCATTGCACCATATAAACTAAGTGTGTAACACTATCCACACCTAAGGACCCTTTCTTCATATTTATATAGAAGCTGATGATAAGAGATCAGGGCTTAAGTGCCCATTTAGTTCCATATTTGGTCACATAATGTCAGCCAAAGCTGTGTCTCTTTCAGTGAGGACTGACTGACAGATAAATCCGTGAACATTTACCAGTTTGGTTCCAACTTGATTTGGTCTAGAAATCTGAAATACTAAATGACAACAATCAAGTCACATGACATGAAAAAACAAATGTTTAAGATGAATCATATCTTATTTATTGCATTGCAAGAAAAAAAGTACTTATTTATTCAAATGTGCTCATATTACTGCAGTTATTAGTTCTCTTTGTCATCATCTGTTTATAGGATGCACTTAGTACCCAACCAACAGTGACACATCTGCATAAAAACCCTAATTGCTGTTTTGTTTCATTGAAACAGTGAATCTAGAGCCTGCTGCTTCATCCTGCTAGCAGCACACTGCCAGTAGACACTCCCTCACCTTTCCCTCTCTCCTAATCACCAATTAGGACTCCGTTAGTCTGGCCTGGCAGCTCATTTGCTCTGGAGGCGGCTGAAGGGGCCTGTACTATGGGACCTCTGCCCACTGTGTTCCGCCCCAGCGACCACGGCATTGCACGGCTGTCACGGCAATACTGCCACTATGCCTCCCTGCTCCACAAGTGAAAGTCCCTTTCCTCCTCCCTTACCACTTCCTGCCTAACAATGATTTGGCAGGAAAATTCTCTGCCACACTGGCAAGCTGAGAGCAGAGTGCGTCCCTCTGAGAATCGAGGGAAGCAGGAAATCCAAACGCAAGACAAGTAAGAGGGGCAACTAGAGGACAGTGAACATAAGTCTGTGGAGCCACTTGTTAGGTACTTCATTAAATGTCCATCCCTATGGTGAACAGGTGAAGTGGGACCCTTATTAAATAAACAGGGAAACATCCTTCAAGAGCTGAGAGAAATGTCTGAGAATGCTTGTGTGAAGGAGGGAAAACGCAGGATGGCCACAGGTAGAGGAATGGTGCAGAGCTGAGGACAGAGTTTGATGGGAGAAAGAAAGAGCAGGCACTGCTTGAGTCACATTCATAGCACTAAAGCGCCCCTTAGCAACAATGTGAAATTCTCCCACTGGCACGAACGACAAGGCCCAAAGCTCACAGGAACTTGTTAAAGCTGCTGACTCCCACCCCTCCCCAGCGCTCTCTTTGCTAATGTCACACCAGAGGGACTTGGTCAAAAGTTCAGCCAGGTGATTGCAAAACGTAGCAATGTATTTGTGCATGTATTTTCGAAAGCATGTGCAAAATGACATATGTCTAGGTGGCTGGGTGTGTGTTTCAGTCTGTGAACACTAAGGCCAAATAAAATAATTTTTACCAGCCTTTCCTATGTTAGAATTATCAGTGGTGCTTTTCTGCTTCCTTTTATTTGAATTCACAAATCTATCAAACTTTTTCAGTGACCCGAAAAATTTGAGCCCCACACTGTCACGATGATGATAAATGAGAAAGATGAGGAGTATAAAAATGTCACATGATATGATTATGCTATGTTTCCATAAAGTGTGTTGTATATTTTAAATATCATTTTTAACTTGCCTGACTGCTACGGTTTTCTTAAATGCATTAAGGATATACAGTATAATAGCTGTAAGCAATTTTGTCAAGTGATTGCAAAACAAATCAAATATAGCTAATGTATATTTTGGCTTTCTTGAGTTGCCTTTTGTTATCCCATTTCCAATATGCTGGCATCTGCAGTCTCTGTAATCTCCATGGATCCCAAGAGCATGTACAAGCAATTAAAACAATAGCATCTTTACGCCCCTGCAACCAATAAACAAGCTAATGTCACTGCTCTGTAAAGACACTTAGCGTCTGGGGCAATACTCCAGCTGGATTAGAACAGAGCTCTGTACTTTTAATACCCCACCATAAAGCAGGTTTAAAGAAATGCATGCACTTTATTAAAGAGACTCAGAGGAAATAATATCAAATACATAACCAAGACAACATACTGAAGTTGGGGTATAAATTCACAGTGCATCCCATTTAAATTGAAATATATCTATGAACAATCATTCTGCATTGTTGGTATCTTGGGACAGATCTTAAAAATGTGTTGTTTTTCAAGGAATCTTAATTGTAGTTATGTTTACCTCGTAATTATCCAAACTTCTGGAGTTTTTTTTCTTTCCCTTTCCCAGAATAATGCCATGCAGTCTGGGTCTGAAGACTTCACATTCCAAAAAAGGGGGCTGAAAGTCATATACAGTAACATACAATGGTAAAAGTATATACACAACATCCGAGGGCTTAGCTTTGCCATCACTTATGTATGAAATCTGACCAGAAACGGTTGTTTAACTTTTGTGGTGCTGACTGGGCATTGGCAAGGGAATCTCCAGACCTAACCTCTGGAAGAGAAAGTTAAGAGCAATGGGATCTCACACAGCTACAGGTGCCGTGTGGGCTTGAATCTGAGAACTTCCCTTTGCTCAAGTGCACCACAAGCCCAAGGGCAAGGAAGTCCATTCCATGACTCAGTACATTTTTCCTTCTTAATCCTGAAAATAAAAAGAGAAAAGCATTGGGGACATAGGCACGGGGTGTATATTATGGAAGAAACAGAGGAACAGAGAAACATGGAGAGAATACTAATGTTGGTGTGGGGAGAGAGACACACAAAGTGTGTGCGACCACGTTTCAAATTCCTAATATGCTGTTTTCATTGGCCTTGCCCCAAAGGTTTAACACTGCTATCCTGGGAGCAGTACAGTACCTTCAGTTTCCTCTTACTCTGGCAGACCCTAGATTTACCCTCACCCTTTCCTTTTCAGATTACATTTTATTTAGTGTTTTTTTTTTTTTTACAAAAGGTCTGCTGGGACTTTCCTTACCTCAAGTAAATAAGCCATGCAGCTGGGCAAATAGAGCTCCAACCTAGCACCAGGGTCAGTATAAAATCAGGTAAGAGAAGAAAGGGAGATTTAAGGAGGAGGTAGTTATATAAAGGAAAATAGTGAATTTTGGAATAGTTGGGTCCATTTGTACTATTCTGCCAGGACACACACACACACAATTTCAGGGCAGAGCGACAAGTGCTACAGCCTCCAAGGCGAGGTTTTGCAATGTTCAGCTTAAGTGGAGGGAATAGCTGGCCAAACTCTGCTCAAAGGGACCCTCAGGAAATTAACAGAATGTGACAGAATTTCAGTGAAGGCAGACAGAGGAATAAATGTTGAAGGCTAAACTAAAACAAAAGATTCCATCTGGAACGGCATTTGTTCTCTTTGCAGTGATGTACCCCTTTAATCACTTTTATTGTTTTAAATGAGTAGTAGTTATGTGTGCACTTACTTAAATGAACCATCGGAAGACTAAACCTTGAGCCAAAAATACCCAAATTAAGTTCCTCAGTGAAAAGAGTTACTAGTGCTCAAAGAATATCACAGGCTCAGTTTGCATAACTTCCTAAACGCTATTCAAAAAGGCTGTTAACAGAACTGTTTTTTTGTACATTACACTTAAAAGCACAGGCAACACGTCTGCAGTGAAGGTGAGGTAGGACATGATTCCCAAGTGCGCACGTAACTGTACAAGGCATAGTAAGATTTCGTTCTGACAAAGATCTGTGATCGCTTCTTCCACGAAAGGTGAGAACAAGCTTTTTTTTTAAGCTAAGTGCACTCCAGCAAGAGGTCATAAAGTCAAAAAGGTACTAGACTGGTTATTAATGGGGGTGAAAAAATTCGTCATTGTAAAAAATGAAAAAGAATCACGAGTCTTGAAACAAATTCCAATTAAAAGAGAGAGTTTCAGATGGTTTACAGCTGTCATCAAAAGCCAGACCTGCACCACTAATACAAAGGATGTAACTCACGAACTGTAAGTAGGTTAGTGGAAACAATATCTACAATTCAGTTTTCTATTTCTAACTGTGAACAGAATGAATAGGACATGTGTTCGTTATACACAAGTGGGCTAAGAAGATCAACACTTTTAGCAACCTAAGTCTGTTATACCAATAGTTTTTGGTTTCTACGTATAACTTTAAAAGAATAAACTGGTAAAATCATTCACAGTCCAAGATGTCTCTTGGATCTTGCCTTGTAGCTGCAAAATGTTCTGAGCTGACAAAACCATCTTGGGGTATATATTTGTACTTTTCCATTATGCTGCTAATTGCAGTGCAAGAGAGGGAGAAATTTATGGTCTAACTACTGTTTGTGACACTAGGGGAAAAAATGTGGGAGGGAAAAACGAGGATGCCTTCAGTATACAAATACAAAGACGTGCCAGTGATAATCAGGGTACATGATTTTAGTGGTGCAGAAAGGTTGTCAGCCTAAGAAAGCCCACCACACAGTATGGGATATAGCCTATGTGACTTGTATACCCAGCTTTTGCTCAGAGTTGGTTGCACTAGACAAGTGCCCATTCTCATGCAGTTCATCTCGCCAGGGAAAATATTTTTATGCTAAATTCAGTTATGATGCTACTTCAGTGACAATTTTGCTGCAGACAGACAAATAAAAATTGAAAGTGCTCCAAACAATATTAGTGGAACGTTTTGCTATATTAGAAGCCTCTAGGAACACCCTAAGATACACAAGGTGAAAGCTAGCCTTTGTGGGTAGAGGCCAATGCTTTCTTTGGTACCACAATAAAAATTTTGTTCACAAACCTCGAGACACAAACCAGTGTTAAAATATCCAAAACCACCTTTGCGGTAGGTCCTGCTACAGTACGAGTCTCCTTGAGTAAAACTTGTGTAAGGGAGATTTATGAACATTAGAACTTATAACTATAGTAGTCTATTAATAATATTCTGATGATTTTTCTTTTACTAGGTATCCTTTATGCCAGGATAATGCCTGAAGGTTCTTCCATGCTAATCTGAAGACATCAGGACAAGATACCAGAATTTGGAAAATAAAAGTCCAACAGCCAGGGCACAGTGTGAAAACTGGCTTATACCAGTTTCAAGTCTGTATTCATATACTGACAAAAATATGTAACCAAAAACAAAGTTACAGTTGCACAGTGACAGACTTGTTTAACTCACAAATAAAGTGAAATAAAGTAAAAGCAACTGATGTGTGTGCAGGGAGCTCTTGGCCCACTCTGCCTTGAGCTCCGTCAGATCTATGGTGTCGCTAGACTGCAATCATGAACAAGTATAAAACATGGATAATACAAGCTTTGCAGGCACATGAGTAGAGAAGAACTAGAGCCAGAGGGACTTAGCGTTGGCAGAGCATAGGGATGTTTTCACAGCACATTATGTTTGAGTAGACATCAAACATGTCACATGCTGCTCTTTGATTGTGTCTGGTAAAACTGCTTTCTGACAGGTGTTAGACGAGGTCCCTGGGTAGAAAGGCGAGCATGGTGTAAATACACACTCATAATGACACATCACGCACTTGGCAAATAAAGAGATGACAGAGACCTCCCTGATGGTGCTTGTGTTGAAGCAAAGTTTGTGAAAGCAACACAATTGATATGCCAGTTATACTGTAATCCGATAATTGCAGAAATACAAAACTGTCAAACTTTTAACGGCCACACTTGTTAACTGTCAAATTCCCTTGAGTTACAGCTTGCATCAAACTAAATGCAAACCCAACTACTTCTTATCATTTAGGGGAAAAAAACACTTCCTCTTTTGGCCAAGGGAACAAATGTAAGAGCCAAAAACTATTTAATATCGATTTGAGCAGAATAAGTTTACATTTAACAGATGTCACAAAGAAAGAAAAAATCCAGACTACATGCATTCAGTATTTTTAGTGTCTGTTATTATAGTTAGCTCAGTTCAATACATCTCATTTCTCTGTACCCGTTTCCATTCCTCATCCCAGACCACAGTGAAGTAGATATTAACCAATCTTCTAATTAACAGTAAAACCACAGTCTAGCAGCCACGTGTAAAATCTCCTTAGAACTGATTCACCACCCCTAGTGTTCTGTGTGAGGAAGCTACCGCTTTTAATCGCATTGCCCCTTACGCTAGAATAACTGTGAGTACTTTCTTGGCAAAGACGTCCACAGCTCAAGGGTTACTGCATGGTCGATCCTCAAGCAAGGTCCTTTCCATTCTGATTCAATCAATCTTTATTCCACCCACTGCCAAAATCAATTGCACTCTGCCTGGGATGCCTGGTTAAAATGTGGGGAGGCACGTCAAGCGGGGTATTCTATTCTATATCTAAATACTGAGAGGGTCCCCCCAGTCAGCATGAAGTGTATATGTAGGACCTGTCAGTCGTCTGATCAGACAGTTTGACTGATAATTTTGTACAGCATAAACACAAATAAGGCCATTACTAACAGTAAAATAAAAATACATAAATGTTCATCTAAAATATTCTGAACATAGTTAAACAGTAGTAATGTAGTAATGATTTTTAGTGTGTTATAATGAGTACAAATGAGTACTTTTAAACTCAGTGATTGTTTTTAATTTTGAGTCAACACAGAACACAAAGTTTACAAAAAGAAAATGGTATGCAACGAATTGCACATCCCATAAACCCATATTTTATTCACAACAGAGCATAAAAACATATCAGATGTTTAAACTGAGAAAATGTACAGTTAAAAAAAATAAGTTCATTCTGAATTTGATGGCAGCAACATACCTCATAATAGAGCTTTGGTTACTATTGTGTGACATCCTCTTCTCTTTTAGCAGCAGTCTAAAAGCCTCAACTCAGTTGTGGTCCTTTTCTGTAACAGTACCAACTAATGTGCATGGGGTTGCTAGCAATGCAACCAAAAGGTATCTGATACCAGTACCAGGTACTAAATACTACCACTTAATGGAAAACCCTAAAAACCGAGTTGAGTTGAGGCAAGCTACTAGTGGAAAAGGGCACTGAGGAGACGAGTTGCTGGACTTTTGGGAGAGAAACACTGTCTCCTTATTGGGTGGGTGTCTTTTGTCCAGCCTTCCTGCCCTCACCCCCAATGGCTGGTGGCAGATGATAGCCCCTCCTTGATTCTGGTTCTGTCAATTTTCTTCCTGTTAAAAGGGAGTTTTTGGAGTGGGAGTGCTTGCTCATAGAAGGTCATCTGATTGTTGTGGGTTTTCTCTATATTACTGTATGGTCTGAATCAGATTCAAAACAAGCTAATACTTTACATGAAATTGTAAAAGGTCTCAGTTTAAACATTTGATATATTTTATGTGTTCTGTTGTGACTAAAATGTGGAGCTATGCGATTTGCGAACCATTGCATTCAGATTTCATTTACATTTTAAACGACGTCCCCACTTTTATAATATTGGTGTCGTAGTTAAGGCTGGCACAAAACAGCTGCATTTAGCCTTTACTTAGAGTCAAATATGAAATTCTAGTACTAGCTTAACCTCCTAGGACCTGGCGTCCACATATGTGGACATCACATTTTTGGTTATTTAGACCAAAATACTCCATTTTGCTCTATAAGGGCCTGATATCCACTTACGAGGACATTATCCTGCTACTGTTCTATCACATTTTAAACGAATATCCTCATATGTCGCTCTTATTTTTCTTAAAAACAAAAATAAGGTAAAAAAAAAATCTGGTAATTCTTTGTTTTTACATTCATCGGGCCCCAATATGCCGAAATATCAAAGAGAAATTAAAAATGCATGCCATGGAAGAGTTCGGGTCTTAGGAGGTTAATGTTAGATTAGCCTTCACCAATTTTTTGTCAGTGGAGTAGTTCTAGCAAATTGGTTTAAAACTAAAAAAAAAAATAGACTGTGTAAAACATTGGGGCGATCGTAGCTCAAGAGTTGGGAGTTCGTCTTGTAATCGGAAGGTTGCCGGTTCGAGCCCCGGCTTGGACAGTCTCGGTCGTTGTGTCCTTGGGCGAGACACTTCACCCGTTGCCTACTGGTGGTGGTCAGAGGGCCCGGTGGCGCCAGTGTCCGGCAGCCTCGCCTCTGTCAGTGCGCCCCAGGGTGGCTGTGGCTACAATGTAGCTTGCCATCACCAGTGTGTGAATGGGTGTGTGAATGGGTGGATGACTGGATATGTAAAGCGCTTTGGTGTCCTTAGGGACTAGTAAAGCGCTATATAAATACAGGCCATTTACCATTTACCATTTCTTGGGCGAAAATGAAGCCAATGCAAAAGTGCCTAAAAATATGCCTTGTATCTGAAAGCCCCATAATGGCAATAGCTGTGGTAGCCAAAAGACATCTAGTCCCATAGAAGTGTATAAGAAACAGCTTTTTTGAATTTACCTCTTGCAACCCAATAGAGGATATGTTATCAGCATAAGAAACTGTTTTAATTTTTGGCTTAGCGGGAACTAACTAAATGTCATGTAGATGTGTTTTCTCACATATTTTGGGTTAGAGTTGATCGTAAACCTTTCATGTCTATTTGCAAGTTTCCCCGCTTTTGGAGAACTATGACCATTTGACCAGTTGACTGTCCCCAAATTGGAAAGAGTAGACCTTAATGTGATACTTTCATTCAGTATACAGTTGAGTTGCGTTCTGTATTAACATGAATTGCATTTAAACCAACTTAGCTATATTTAAGGCATTTCATCCTTAATTGTTATACAGATTAATACACAGTCTCTGCACTTTCGGTAGTTTGCAGGTATAGTTCTAGCCAGCTTATTTCTTCAAGTGCTTCTTTTAGTAATCTTGTAGTACCAACTTCCCCCAATCCACTGCCACCTACAAGCCCCACGCAGCTGAAAAAACATGAGGCCTACCTAATGAATTCTTTAAGAGTGTGTTCGTGCTTCGACTCCCTGGGTTGTGAGATAAACATGCAACAGCAGCAGACCCTAAACCCCAGGCTGCAGACACTAGACCAGATCTGCATCTACAGAGAAGAGGCTGAATAGTGTTTCTAACCAGCTGCACTGGTAGGTAAAATATAACCTTCATAATGTGCAACTAAAAAACACTAATCAAGTGAATAGCACTGTCATTTGCTGTGCTGTTATTTTTACTTCTTTTTTTTCCTCCATAGAAAATGGATCACTCAGAGAGAAAACATATTGATTTTTATCTCATATCAGTCATCTGGAAATTTTTTAATGCAAGAACGAGTATGAGCACACAAGAATTCAAGTGCAAACAGCTAATTCACTGTTACTGCTACTCACTGAACAGCGTAAACATGGGAAAAGGTGCACTACATAATGATTTGTCCAATAATCTGCTAAATAGAATAACAATCTGCAAAGATGTTAACAACAAAGATGTGAACTCGAGCAAGACAATCAATTTTTTAAGGTAGCAACACATTTCCACATTTTATAAAAAGGATTTATTCAAATTGCTAATCTGAAAACATTAACGACACCAACTCTCTGCCATCTATAATCCAGTTTTGAGATCCCTTCCCAGACGCCTTAACGCCCACTCACATCCTGGGCCATCTGACCTCAGGAATTCGCATGATAAGGTGGGGCCAGGTTTCACAATGAACACACCCGAACTCTGGCTGATTGGGACCCACACCCAGTTTCACACCTTGGCTCAGGCGATTAGAGGATCATCAGGGGGTCCTTTTGTCCCTCTGTGGGGGGTTACTCCCACTAGGTTTATATCTGGGACTCTCCACCATTTGACCTTAGAACTGAAGAAGCTTCTCGGATGAGAGGTGAAACGTCTTCAAGCAACTTAAAGAAGTCCAGACGCTTTTCTTTGCAAGCTCCTTTGACTAACCTCCCAAGGAACAAATAGTCAAAGGTTCAAACATTCAAGACCAATTCTACTTGTGAATTTATGCTTTTTCACATAATCTCTGTTCAAATTACTCTTTAGCTTAAAGCCGGAATCCTTGGCAAAAACTGGATGAAGACAATTAATAACAGTAAAATATTAATACTTAAAAAAAATAAATCTGACCACTGTTAAATATTTATCCAAATTTCCATCATCTCCTTGAATCGTTTATTTGTATTTACATTAGGTATTTAACAAGTGTACTACCACAGTTTAAAAGGCACAGAGATTAATTAAAAAGCTGATACATTACAATAGCTAGCAACAACTTTTTAATGTTCTAGGACAGAAATTCCAGGAAGATTTTCAGTAGAGTGGAGAAATTAGTGTCATAAGCAACATTTATTACTGTAAGACTCAATGAGCACATCAATGGTACACAATTCACAGATTATTTCCCAGAAAACTGACAAATTTGACCTTAAGCATAATTTGGGTGAAGAACCCTTAGGCATCACCATCTGCAAGTTTCACTAAAATCTGACCAATACTGTAGTTTGAATTGTGGATGTACGAATGGATGGACACATTGGCATGAGTCCTTCAGTCAGATGGGTCAGCGGAGACACCAACACGTGAAAGCAAAGCTCAAGTAGTTCAACGCCCGAGTACAGGATCAGACCCACAATTGCTGAGTAGGGGACAGGAGAGACTAGAGTGTCAATTTAATTGGTGATGTAACAAGCATATGTGCTAACCACCATCCTATGGAACTACTGTAGGAAATGTTATTTCCTATCACTAAACCAAAAGCCAATCAAAATGTCTAGAGTGAATTAAGATAGTGTTCAAAATGTCCATTTTGAGCATTCTTTTCCATCTGCTAAAGTTGATAAAACTGACTAGAGACTGAAAATCTTTTTTTGAAACAAGATAATAACTGCCCCTGTATTTAGCTGCTTTGCAGCAACCATCCCATAGTGGAAAGGAGGGCAGACACAAGAGGCTATTGGCCCATATCCAACATAAATAGGGCCTTAGCACAGAGGTCTCTGCCAAAACACTGGTTCTTTGTGAAGCCAGAAAAAAGGGGGGATAGGAAGGGAGGAGGAGAGGAGACTTGATTAGGAAACCTTAATAAGACTATCCTGTCACATTGCATGGGTGTTTGGGCTGTGGTCCAAAGTATTACTGACACTACACTAAAGTAGCAAGAAAAGGTGAGGATCATGCAGTTGCTCCAATAAAAGAGTTCCTAAAACTCTATTCCTTATTTAAACTGTATATGAATAACACTATTATTCTGTAGGATAAACTGCAGGTGAGACAGTGCTTTACTGTAAAAAACTGCCATGAATAAAATCGGCAGCGTAACTAGAAAGGCTGAAAGGAACATTTTTGTTATAGCCGGTGTGCTAGTTCCCCCCACAAAAGCCAGCACGACAGAGTGGATTTTGATGAATACACAAAAGCTTCTTTATAAAATAATTTTTAAGTCATGTCACAGAAGATGACTTAGTATGAACTAGAAGAGTACAACATGGAAAATGGAATGTCAACCATGTAAAATAAAATCAGGGTGCCACACGCTCAAACAATTACACAACTATTTAAAGTGTGTGCATTAAGACGGCTAATTTGGTCATTCTGATTTTCCTTTTCCTGAAACTAAAAGCAGAATGCTGAGGTCCACTGCTTAGATAAAATGCATGAGGTGAGTGAGCAGACCAGCGCAGGTTCACTGACAGCTGGGAATGATGAAGGCTAGGGTGTTGCCCCATAACGGCGAACCCTGAGACGCCATGGTTTAAAAAAAATTTATCTTCCTTACAAGTTAAAAAGAAATTAAAGGCAAATATGTAACACATTTTAGCATAACTAGTACTAATTCATAAAAGAGCCATTGTTCAAAGTTTCACCGCTGCTACTTTGTATTATGACTATGTTGAGTAACAGATTGTTTTGGCTGGGAAAGGAAGTTCACTCTTAAAGCAAGCTGTGAGATACTAGATAAACAAAGTTAAATGGAAAGGGATGAAAAGCGCGTAACTCAGACCATGGTAATTGCTCATTTGTAACCCAAAGCCTGGCTCCCCTGGTGGGTGCAATGAAGAGAGTGATGGGGTGTGCAAGTTGAACCCCAGTGTGATTGGGTGCTCTGAGCCAGTACACCCTCAGTTGGCTTGCAGTATGGCTTGCTGATTTGAATAGTGACCTTGAGGAGGAGACAGCGCTCTCTTTCGTTCCTAGAGTCCTTGTTAAACCATCTTTCCCTCCCACTGTCTAGGGAATCAGAGTCTTGCCAAACCACGGTCAACACAAGAGATTCAGAGGAATTACAAGCTGCCCAAACCAGAGCTGTTTTAATGAAAGAGACTTGTGTCCTTGCTCCTATTCCATCTTTATGCCTCCATCCCAGGTTATCCTGATCCAGCACTGTGTTTAACATCACAGAGCAGGTTATAACAATCAATAGCACATGCTTTTTTCAGATACTGAGGATGGACTTAAGGCAGTTGCCTAAGGTCCTAGATTCCTCTTAGGAAAACAAAGTCCATCTTAAAACTTGGGAAGGCACAGAGCTTCAAAGTCTACATCATGTGTGGTGGAAAAGATTAGGAGAGTTTTAGAAGTTCAAAACCCAAAAAAGGATAGAAGTAAAGGCTATATACATTTTCCATTTCATTTTCTGAAAGTTCTTGAGTTCTTAGAAATTCTCAATCTTTCTGACTATTCAGACTGAAAATGTTACTTTTGAGTCTTTTAGCCTCAACTGGATAAATCCTTGTTCTGAGCCAGCATTTCTTAATTATTGACAATTACAAAATGCAGGCCTCCAAGGCACAAGGGAAACAGTGCATAAGTGAGGAAGAAAAGCAGCCTTCCGCCATAAGTCAGTAATGACGAGTACAGATAACTTATTCATGGAACAACCAGAAACACTGGAAAATATGGTCCCATAATGACAAAATAATCACAGGATGACAAAATAATAATAGGAATGAGAAATCACCCAGGACAGGCCCTAAAACCCCTACATTTACCCCATCATATCTTTTAACATGTACACAGTGCTATAAGCACAAGGGGCAATTTCCACTGCTCTGGAGCGCTGTCTGGGTTTACATGAGGATTAAGGCTTGGCTGTCGCATCAGAATCCAATGTGAGGCCTTCTATAACCAAAGTAATTAACAGCTCACTTTTAAGGCAAGCTTTTTTCATTTAGTGTCATATGGAGTTGCTTCTTCCCAGGAGTGAAGACCTTAACAAATGACTTTAATAGGCAGACCTTCATAATGTAAAACCATAGTCTTGCGGGACAGCTCACAGCTTTGACCACAGAGCAAATATGAGTAATTTGTATACACGTCTGCTGGGAGCCATAACAACCGCAATGGAATTACTTTATGTAATTACTAGGGCAAATATCTTGGTAAAACACATGCAAGTCTATGTCATGCTAGCCTTAAAACGGACAGAACTATAGAGAAAAAGAGAGTCGGAGATTATGTGATCTATTCTTATGGTAGTTAGAGTACTCTGCTGTGAGGCTATAAAGCAATCACATAGGCTCTTCATATGCACCCAGCAAATTTACTCGCATGGAAAATTAAGCAGAGACGGCATTCTGTCCCCCTAAAGACTTTAAGATATATAGCTGCTTTTGTAATTATCATGGGTCAGGTCCTAAATTGAGATATGTTCATATGCCAGTGATTTTAGCGTAAATCTTCCTCTCTGTGTGGTGATTCTTTCAACAACCAACTTGCACATGCGCCTGGCTTTTCATTTTACACACAGTGTTATCTGTCTGTGTGCATTTATGTGCACACATATATGTGTATGTGAGTGTGCATGCAGTGGGTGATATATGAGTTGCGATAGGATTGAGAGAGCTCTGTCGACAGCTGCTGGCTGCCATTCACACCTGAGAGGACCCATGTCCTGATGAGAATTAATGTACTCTGACATCCTTTGGGACTTTGGCAGCCCCCAGAGGGCCTAATGAAGAAATACAACCTTGCCAAGAGAGAGGGGGCATATCAAAAAGCTCCCTCAGGCCCCAAGAGAGGGTATATAGAGAGGGCATGGACAGACGGAGGAGACATAGAGCAAGGATATTTGGAGTGAGAATAGAAGATAAATTACTCTTGAGCTTATATACTTATTTATCCCTCTTTTTTTTTTTTTTACTCAGATGCAGGATAACATGCAGATATTTAACATTATGCTGAGCTATTTACTGCATTAAAGAATGAACATATGTTGGAAAACTCTAACCCCATTAAAAACCCAATAATCAATGATTTTAGTTTTTGTTTTGTTTTTTGAAATACTGACAAGATTTAGACATACTAAGGCAATGATCTGCAGGTTACATGTTTTGACCTTCTAGCAAGCCAGTATGTGAAAGGGTCTTGACCTCTTGGGATCATGTGTGTTGCAGAAAAAGGTCACGTTTGCCTCATTAAAAAAAAAAAAAAAAAAAAAAAAAAAAGACCTGCCTTTGGGATTAAAGTACTGGTCATTATTGCCAAATATATTTGGGTCCCTAATAAACTATCATCCAATTAAAATACTCTCTTTAAATTCAGAGTAATGTGTACATGTCTAAAGGGACAGATGGTAAAGCATAATGGTATATTTCCCACACAAGCCAGCCCAGCTGTCCATAGGCCACAAAGTCTAAGCAAGATGTTTAAAAAAGTATTCCAGTTCTTCAACCTCAGCCCTTACCCTTTCTAAATCCCTCATTTGCTCATCACTTTTCTTCTACCACATCCTTCCCTCAATCAGTCTCCCTGAAACAAAAAGTAGCACATTAGATTTCCACTGCACTGCCACCCTTGGAACATGGGGTGACTTTCAGCAGCAAGACAGAGTGTTTTTAATTGTAGAGGAGAATTAGAAACTCTGAAATAAGGACTCAATATGAAAGTCCGACTTCTAAGAAGAGAAATGAAAGCACAGTAAATCGAGGTGTTCACAATATCTGAAAGCAAACCTCACTGGAATACACCTCTATATACATACTGGTATCTTGGATTAGTTGACACAGGTGAGGTACTCTTAGAAATCTGGAAAAAAGGCCCAAGAAAGTACTCCGAAATTCCTTTCAGGAGGTCCACCAGTTTTTGGATGATGTTGACTAGCCATCCACAAACCACCAGGAAACAGTGGTAAGAACCGACCTAGACAGAATTCCATGCGTGTGACCATGTGACGTCAGCACAACCAACATCTATCATTAGCACATCCACAAGCTCTGTCCACACAGCCTTATGTTCATTCAAGCAACGCGGGAGAATTCCCTGTGATGAAGCCAGTGAAGCCAGCTGAGGCTGTCAAAGTGACCACAGTCCATCTTTTCACTGTGGCACAACAGCTACGTTGAAGTTCATCAAAACTGCTTTTTAACAGCTGTTCAGCAGTCACTCCGCAACACTCGTTGCCAGGTTTTCCCTGTCTGAATTCGACTCTGCCACTAATCCCTGAAAATTACAGTGTAACTGCATCCATGGAAAATCATTTTGGCCACTCGGGTCATCCTGTTCACTCAAAATGAAAAAGCCTTGAAATACATCTATTTTTAATGAACCAATGGAAGAATGTATTATATTTCCACACCAGGGTTCATTTCTCTGCTTCCAATAATTATGTTCAAATAAAGCATCTTCTTCAAAAGGGACACTTTTTCTGATTCGTTTTAAAGTACAGTGTTCCACAGTGACCCTTTCAAATACCCCAACACTTTTTGAATCACAGGACTTTTAAAACAACCTTTAAAAACATGTTTGCTCCTCTACTCAAAGTACATCAGTTTCATTTGTGTTTCTAGGTGTGCAGCAAAACCCCGACAAGGAAAAGGAGGTGATTTCTTCTTAAGCTCCAATGTTTGGATAGAAATTGCTGTTTCATACTCCATTAAAATTTCCTCCACATTTCTGTCAAAACAGTCACTTCAAAGTTGCTGTCAAACACATATGCAGATGAGAAACACTCTTATCCAGTCATCCTGTGGGCAAACATCGCTTCCAGCTGAGCAAACAGGCCCAGACAGAACACGGTATACATTAAAGAAGCCTCTGGTTTTCTTTCTACATACTAGACAAACACTATATAGCACTAATTCATATACTGTGCCATTTTCATTTTGGAGCCTTCAGCCTTATTCTTACCATACTTTTTCAACAATCATAAGAAAAATTTCCAGTCTTTTCTTAAGTCCTCTGTACCAAATGACTCTGTTAATATCACCTCTGGAAATTAACCTCTAAAATCAACTATAGACTAATAAATATGAACTATTTTATACCAATGGTGAGGTTTTCTTTATTTAAAGGCATCAGAATTTTCAGACACTACTTCGTATTTTAATAAATGCCATATTTTGAATTGAGTTGGGTTAGAACGTTTTAAACCGTGGTTTAAAACCTAATTGTATGTTTAAGATTAAATGTATGCTTAAGGTTATCATGTCATGTTTTTAGTGGATGCATTCCAAGAATTATATAGTGCAGTCAAACATGGTATCTACTTACTTTAATATGCATAAAGCCCAAATTTCTAGTTTCCACCGGACATGTTCATTAGAGGTTACCCTACTGTAGCCACATGCAAAGTTCAGGCCAAAAGTTTTATATTATATGCCATTACAAAAAAAAAAGAATCAGCTTGTTAGAGCTCTGAGAAACTTGTATGTTTCTTTTATTATTCTGAATGTATAAGAGAAATTTTTTTTTAGCAGCAGGGGATTTTTTTTTTCATTGCAACTCCATGAGTGGCCACTGGGACACATTTGCAACAAGACTAAGTGATTGCAGTGTAACCAACACTTTTAATGTATCCATGCTATTTCAGATGGTACTTTATCACAGTCTTAACATTTACATTGCTTATCTACTGTTTGTGTTTTTTGCCGTTGTTTTTTTCCCCTCCATCTTTTGTTTTCCAGCTTAATTGCAGCTTATTGTGATTTATGCACCAGTCTTTGCATGGATTTGGAAACTGGGGAAATTAATAAAGGAGTTTTCGCTCCCTCCTTCTCTCTCTCATTAAAAGTGAGAGACAACAAATCTTAATCAAGGTTTGCTCTTAATTGATTTAAGTGCAGGTTTACGGGATCCTCTAGACACCAGTTTATTGCATTTATTTTGCAGCTGTGGGTCAGATGAACTCTGACCCTGGATCTTTGCATGATAATAGTGAAACCAGACCTTTGGCCTCTCGCGATATAAAAGTTCTCAAATTGGTCACAATGGCCATGTATACTATTCGCTGTAGCCATAATTGCTGAAATATTTTAAGCCTCTCTTGTAAATTGAAAAAGAGGGAGAGTAAGACAGGGTTTTTCTTTAAAAAAAATAGCATTAAACATGCTAAACGATCTATGGTATATTTTTAATGATGTCCCCTCTTTAAGAAGTTTACAATGCAGTTTAATCTTACAAGTATGATCTGAAAGAACATGCCATGTTTCTGAGGTCAGAAAATCTTGAGTGATTCTCATAATACCCATTATTCCGTATTAAAATGAATACTACACATTAAGTATCTGTATTATGATTGCCACTGATGACATTCATAATCCAGTTAGAGTAGAGATAAGCAGAGAGAAGCAAGACTAAGTTTGACTATGAAGACGTATTGAATAAGATTCTGTGGAATGGTGCTTGCAATCGTGAAAGTGGGTCTTGGAGAATTATGGCTTTAGCTAGCCTGTAGTTTATGTGCACTCTGGGTAAAATGCAGAGCACTTTGAGAACATTTATCATAAAACACAGGGAAGGGACCGGGATGTAAAATGGCTGCTGTGCTCGGCCTTAGTATCTGCAATCTGATATAAACTCCCCAGATAAATAATGTATGACTCCACTGTTGATAAAATGTCAGAGTGCCTTTTATTTCTTGTTCTGACAATTATAATGCTTTGTAAGGCCTTTCTTTTTTTGTTTTTCCAACTGTGGACACTATTTCTCTTTTATTATCCATAGAGCCAGACAATGTGATTCTATATGGCCTTGTTTTAGCTTTACTATACCTAAGAACTTTACCATCAAGTAACCTGTGTAATCTACAAAGAAATATAACAAGGGAGATAGGAAGGCCTATCATGTAGCTCATATATAGTCCATTTATTAACTTACACACTTAAAAAAGTATCAAATAGCTAACATTTCTAATTCTCTCTTTGTTAAAACTATGACAAATTGTACCTATAAAAACTATTTTCCTATATGGGGGAAAAACTGCGTTGGACAAACTGATAATTTGTTCAAAGTGCTTTGGTTGAGAAACTCCCTGATGTAAAGATTCCATCCACAATAACGTAGCACACAGACAAAGTGATCTTTTTCAGTCAACTCAACTTTTCAATTAATCAACTAATTGTCTAAATGCAAAATGAAACTGTTACTTCTTCACACTTTTACTTTTGCTTGTGTAGTTTCCCAAAGACATAAATAAAACCTACATCTACTCTCTCCAAAGGACACAGGCAGCGGGGACTCCATGCACATTGGCAGCATTTAGCAAGTGACAAATGGAGTTTCCCAGGCTGAACCAGCCCAGAAGGCTCACTCAGATGGGTTGATGAATGTAGAAGTGAGGCCCAACAGGCAGGTTTATTTCTATTACATCTGTCACTGCACCTTTGCAATGTCTCCGCACCAAACCCAAATGCACAGTGTATACTCCACCAAGAGGAGGGAGTAATCCTGAATTACAATGAAGGATGTTTTACTGTTTTTGTTTTGTACACAATTGGGAAACATTATGCTTTTGAAAATAACGGTATGTATTGAGAAGATTTAACAGTATGCCTTGTATCAAAATGTTGCAATGCATTTACACTCACCACTTCATTAGTTACATCCTGTGAGCACTGGATTGAACCTCTGTTGCATCCAGAACTGCCTTAATTCTTTGTGGCACAGACTCAACAAAGAGCTGGAAACATTCCTCAGAAATTTTGGCATATATTCTCATAATAGCTTCACATGGTTACTGCAGATTTGTCAGCGACAGATCCTTGATGGGAATCTCCTTTTCCACCATATTCCAAAAGTCCTCCATTGGACTGAGATCTGGTGACTGTGGATGCCATTTGAGTACAGTGAACTCATTGCCACGTTCAAGAAACCAGTTGGAAATTAGCTTAGATTTGTTACATGGCACATTAATCCTAAATGATGTTAAGCTGGTACAAAGGGGCCCAAAGTTCGCCAAGAAAATATCCCCACACTATTATACCACTACCAGCCTTATTCGAAGACTCCAGGCTAGATGGATTCATGCGTTCTTATTGTTTATGCCAAATTCTGACCTTACCTTTCAAATCTCACAGCAGAAATCAAGACTCCTCACACCAAACAACATTTTTCCAATCTCCTATTGTCTAATTTTGTTGAACTTGAGTAAACTGTAGCCTCAGTTTCCTGTTCTTAACTGGTATGAGTGGAACCCAGTGTCTTCTGTTGCTGTAGCCCATCTCCTTCAAGGTTTGGGTGTTGTGAAATTCTGGTTTCAATGAGTGGCTGTTTGAGTTACTGGATGAACCCGGAAGTTGTCACCAAGCGCTTACTCTATTGGAATTGTTGAATATGCATGGAGATGGCTTAAATTGTGATTTGGTATAATATAAATAAAAATAAAGTGAATCAAGCGAGTCATAAAAGAACTAAATAATCAAAACAATACTATGAAGGGCAAACCTTTAAGAAATTGCAAAACATCAACCATTATATCACAGCCTCTCTCTCTAGTTGAAAGAAAGAAAGAAAGAAAGAAAAACATGTGAATGCAGGGGAAACACTTTATTTGGCTGTACACAGCATACTTTATCTATCTGACAGAGGATGTGAAATCACAGAAAAGGAAAGTGGAAAAAAGGGAGAAATATTCTTTTTAAGAAAATGATTCATGAGCTTCTGGCTGTGCAATTCATGAGTCAACAATGTACCGTGGGTGTCTTTGGGGGAGTGTTCAGGGAGGGTGTGTATCAATAGGTAATAAATCTCCACACATTCCCAGGATGAGGACAGCCTCACAGGTGTGTCTTACTGTAAACACAGCAGCTTCAGCAGCACACACAGGTCATGAAGATATTGTGAGTCTACAGACCACAGTTCAGCTTAGAGATGAGAAAATTAGACATCCAGCTTTTAAAACGAACAAAAACAAAATCAGGCTGTACTCTAGATATTGTACTAATAGTATAGCGAACTGGAGAAAAAAAATGAAATGAAAAACAAAATAAACAAACAAAAATCAGCCACTAACAAAAGAATCAGAAGCTCTTTCTCTTTTCAACAACGATATCACACTCTTTTGAGCCATTTCCTCCTGTTTGATGTTGAAGAAAACACAGATTGTCCCAGAAAAGCAACCCTAAATTAGATTATTAATAATTTGAATTTCTCTGCCTGTGACATCTTAAACTCATCTTTCTATTATGTCATTTCTGTTTCATTCCAGCCAGAGGAGGTTTCACTCTCCAGTTCACTTGGAGTTCAAATGGAGCATCAGGGATTGTTCACCCTGTCTGTGTCTGTGAGGTGTCTTGTAAGTAGCAGCCAGGGAGGAATCCTTTCAATTAGAGTGATTTATGAGAGAACTTATTGAGCTTATTACGCATGGTCTTAGACTGGGAATTTTCTGCACTGTACAGAGGGTCATTTGCGTGTTGATTAGATGAAGAATTGGAAGCATTGGAATAGTATCAAATCTCATCCTGACTGTCATCAATCAACAATAACTTGCACTCCATTAGTCTTAATGAAGTCCATCCACCTAACAATTTCCTCCCCGTTTTCTGTTGCATGACTCTAACAAAACTGATGAAAAATATTTTCAGAAACAGTGGTTTTAGGTTTTGTTGCTCTGCAAAAGGTAGAAATTAAAAAGCTCTCTCCGCTTCCTTTAGATCTGCAAATAATGCATATTTTTGCAATTTCATAGACAACCTGCTTTCTCCCAGGATAGTCTAATGGTGGCACTAATAATGTTATCTTAAAATGTATCTGCGCTGCAAAGTAAGCTTTAAAATTTCAAATAATTATGTAGGCCTCATTATGCAACTCAGCAAAGATCTTTAACCGTAATGCTCGAACTTTGTAAAGATAAAAAATAAATAAATCTTCAACTGTTCAGCACAGTTAAAGGGGTATAAACAAATGTTATTTTTCACCTGTTTAGCACAAAGTGAAACTGGAGAAAGGTTTTAATGACAACTGCGTAATTTTGAAATTCAGCAGAAAGGCGCTGTTAACAGCACGAGTTGCACTATCATGAAGGTTTCACTGAAAATTGGCATAGATGTCTGTCGATTTGAAGCTTGAGAAAACGCGGCACACGAATATGTCTTTTTGCACCAAAGCAGTAGGTTACTGTGCAGGCTGCAGCGGTGTGTTGGACTCCACTTTTGCAACATACTGTTATGAGGTGTACTACGGGATAAGGTTTAAAAATTGATGGATTTATGTGTGGCCAAAGGCCCACATAAAAACAACAATGGTGGGATCCCTAGTGGTGTGTAGACTAGAGATGTACATTGATGAGAAACACCAATGGCTTACACTCATCTGCATTTAATAGAATTTGTTAAGCAGGCATGCAATGCCATTGGAGATAAAATAAATTCCATCTGACATCGTTCATTGAGATTGTTGTTTAGCGATACAGAGTCTATGCTCTTGTTCTTTCACAACAGAAACATTGGTTCATTTCTTGTCTACATGGATGAGCTACCCAATTTTACGCCAGCCTTTGAAGGTAATTTTACATAGGCCTCTCTGATTTCAACTTGGTATGCATTATTTACAGAGAAAAGGGGGCAGGGTGGGTCTATCAAAATATTACTGCCCCAGGTAATTATCCAGAAGTCTTAGTCCAGCCCCATTGATGAAATGTGCTCATGTTTATGCACATGAAGGGGATTACACGTTCGAACAGTCGGACCTCTATTTCGCTTCCTCACTGTGTAATTATAAACGGATTAGACTGCATTCAAAATGCAAAGGCACTTCTTATTTTACACTATATCCTCTTCTACATAATATTGCCCATATGTATGTATGTGCTAGTCTTATCTCTTAGTATTTCATTTGGCAAAAAAAAAATTAAAAGGTGAGGTGAAGAAAAAAAAATGAAATGGTGACACAATACTTTCTGTTTCAAATCCATAAAGCTTCACCATATTAAAGTCATAATAGGCTAGAGAAAAGAAGTGAATTAATTAGCCTGGCAAAGAGACAGGATTCTTGTATTGACCCTCAGTGGTTTTCAGTGGTCCCCACTGCCTCTTTGCCAGGCACACCATCAGCAGTGCCACTAATTAAGATATGCCATGCTAAATGTTCAAATTCTGTCCTACGTTCAAGCAAAAAACCCATTAAAATTTTATTTTGCCCGTTTCATTTAACATAGGATAGAGTTATGTGCGTGGAGTAAATTGTAGCTAAAGTAATCCTTTTTATTAAATAAAAACATGCATATAACATAATTATGTGTGTTATGTTTTTGTTTAAATCCACACAGAATTCAAAGGTGAAACTATAGTTTTGATGACAGGTAAGTAAAGTAAGATACGATAAGTAAAAAGAATTCAAACGATTTTCAAAGACAGAAAAACTTGTGTACAGGTAACATTATACACACTGTATTTGTATATAGAAAGTGTGTTAAATTCATGTACTTTTCTGTGTGTAAATAAATGTTTATAAATGTCTTTATAAAGCAATTTTGTTAGTAATATTACACGATAAAAAAAGGAAAAGTCAAACAAAAAGTGGAAACAGAAGTTTTGTTAGTACACATCAGGTTCCGTGGTTGTTTCCTTTAATCAGATAGATGTCCCACTGCACAATTCTGTAATGCTTGCAGACGCGCAATATTACAGCTAAGGGAGCCTTCAGGCACATTAGTGAAGTAGAGGTTTAGAGCGCAAGCCCCAGTCATTCCTACAATAAGGAAGAATCACACCAGAGACAGAAACAATAACTGTACCTCCTCAGCAATGGTGCCCTCATGCACCAAATGCTGAAAAATGACAGGAGGTGACGTTCCCTGCTGCATTACTTTTGAGTTACTGAGGTGATTTGCAATTCAAAGAGTCTGAGGAGTGCTGACCACCACACTAACTCCTCCACAGCCCCACTGAGGCAAATAAGACCTGGGGCAATTTGCAGCTTCTTTTGCTAGGAAACACACTTTTAGGCCAAGTCATGTAAAATAAAAATATGATAAATACCAAAACTAATGAGGCCAAATTTTGTTTTCTGAACTAAAAATAGAGGCGGTGTTAGGAGTTAACTTTGTGTCAAGGCTACCTTTTCTTGGAGCAACAGTGATGGCCTTGACAGTGTTGCAAAGTAGCTTACATGTTCCCCTTGTAAATTAATGTTTTGCATATCTGCTTAACTTGTGAAATCACCAGTAAAGTGTTACTTGTGAAAATTGTATACAATGTTTAAATTTGCATTTGTTTGAAAAAAAAAAGTGGAATTCTAAAAAGTAAACTTTTGATTAACCATTTGACTTTTTTTTATATATTTATTTTTTGGAAGGAGTAAAAACTTATTTGAGGATTTTAGCTATGACTGCCACAACCTCAAACATTTTTACCTGAACTATTAATCATGGTATGTGACTTTTGTGGAACCATATGGAGGAGCAGCATGTGAAGAATACCAAACTTGCTGATCCTCTGTAACAGGGCCCAATTAATCCTACCGGCTGCATCAACCACATCAGGTCTGTAGTGTGCAGTGCTCTAGCTCAAGAGAAATACGAGTACTGTATTTCTTCCAGCAGCCTGTCCAGTCAGAAACAGGAAAACTCAAAGCACTTGTGATTAATGATGGAGAGTTAAACTACTACAGATGATTTAGGATGGCTTGAGAAAGGGAGGTAGGGTGGCAGTGAATATTTTCCTGACATCGAAAGGCTCTTTGCGTTCTATTTTTTGAGTGCGTGTGTCCGGTACATTGGGGAAACCAAAGGAGGCAGAGCAAAGTTAGACATTAGTATTTCAAAAACACGCTAACATCAAAGCTGGTGTATTGATAAATGTGTAAACTGCTTTTTCTACATATAAAAGTTGTTGAATATGTTTCTCTTTAAGTCCGATGTGACCTAAAGGGAAAGTTAAGATTATAAAGCTATAGAAAGTTAGCTGAAACAGTTGATATCGTTTCCAGGCAGAACACAAAAGTGAGTGTGTATAATAGTACAGATGCAACTACCTGTACAGTCAATTGATTAATAGACTGATTGACCTTTGCAGTGTGAGAAGGCAAAAGCCACTTTCTCAAGCAAAAGAATCAATTGGGGCTACAATAAAAATCTATGACCACTAATCAGATATTGGTGGGCTCAAGGAAAAGAACCATTTTATAAATCACGTGTTCGTTAAGAAAACAATTATGCTTATTGCATAAAATGCTTTTGCAAGTGGTATTGTGTCTCGGCTATTGTTAATTTCTTATTTTCTCCGAGCTTCCATCCTTTTTATGTAAATGCCAAGAGCCTGGGACAGCATCTCTTTGCTTTATGTCATATGATATGACTTGAGCAGACCCATATGGAAAAGATAAATATAAATCTTATAAAGTTTGCATCTGTCTTGTGTGAAACTTGTATGAAATGCATACAAGAGTGAAAACAGATACAAGATCCCTTCAAAAATTATATAAATGAAACTTGTATGTTTTGAATACTTACTAAAACAGTATATGAAAGTAATGAGAAAGTGGCCACTTTCATGAGTAAATCATGAAATCTTATATGATTCACTATATGAAGTAGGCCACATCTTATGCAAGTTTTTTATACATGGCTAAATTTTATAGTTCATATTAACTATTACCACACGGGGGTTATTAGCTATTTTATGATAGTTGTATTCACAATATATTTTATTAAATCTTGAGCGTTAAGAAAAAAATGAGATCATTTAGTGCAGATGTGGGGTTAATTGTGTGCTTTTTATTTCACAAGCTATGAAAATATGTTCACATTTTTTTTCTCGACATTGTTTTTATTATATCATGGGCGGAAAACATTAAAATCTTGGTTAAATCTCGGTTTCATGGAAAAACTGTAAAACCTCAACCACAATGCCTGAGCTGATATTTTTAATTGATTAGTGAAAAAAGCCATTTTATTTATAACTATGAAACTTAAAAATATTAAGATAAAATTTTGGTGATAGTGACCATGGGGCACTAAATAAGACTTTAGATTAAAACATTTAAAAAACAATTTGGCCAGTTTTTTGTGTTGAAGATTATTTCAGTTGTTGCGTTTTTTTTGTTGATGACAAACAATGCAACACGTTGTGTTGAAATACAACTTTATTTTAGTTAGTCAAAAAATATTAGATGACAAAATTAACATTGCACCTGTGAAGCCCACAGTAGCTCCCAAGTCCCAACACCATGCTCAATGCTGCCACCAGTTTTCATGTCCTTACAGTTATCAGCTTCAACATTTTGCAAACATGGAAAGGCCTGGAGCTGAGGTGCCTGCACCTGCATCAGGGCTGAGGAGGTTTCTTCTAGAACTTTAAAAGGCTGTGGATCATCATTGCTAGAGTTGTGTCAATGGATGACGAATTATTGCCAAGTTGTTAACCAATTTTCTGAAAGGACTACATGAGAAAATAGAGTGCTGTGGAGGGCTGCACCATAAAGTTTAAAAAGAGAGCTAACTGTTACTGGGAGGAACTGGATTCAGCATTGTGGTCCATTGGCAAAATTGACTGCCCAACCTTAAGGGACAGTTGAGTTTTAATGTAATCTTCAACAGACTGGTGATTTTTTTACTTTAAAATTTATATTATTTTTATTACATTGAATCAAATTTAATCTGTCTCACTTCAGTTTCATTTCAGCACAACTGCAAACAACTGACACTTACACGCACACGCTCATTTTATTCTCACACATATACACGAAATGAATGTGTACTTGGGAAGCTACGTTCAACCGTCATTATTAAAAACGAGGCAAAACAGGATGTTTTAACTTTTAGGTTAATATGGTGTGAATTTTAACAGGATACTAATTCATCTGTTTAACTCATCTCCTCAGTAAGCAATCTTTTGAATTAGCGCTGTTTTGGCTCTTCAGCTCATATCTGCGCACTAATTATTTTAAGCTAAATCTTTCATCATCGTATATGAATGTGGCCTGTTGATCTTTCCCATCGTGCTTGAACTGAGAAAGTGTTGTTGTGTTTTTAATGTTTGGGCCACAAAGTTTTCCTTATAGGGGGTGGAAAGTGCTACCTTAACAAGTGCATGTTACCCACTTCCTTCTGCACCCAAGCAACAATGGTGTAACTTATTGTCAGTCTCACAGCGAGACAATGCACTGAGTAAACTATAGAAAAGATCACTCAACCACAAACCTAAACTGCTCCAACCTACAAAACTGTCCCAAAGGTCTAGCAGTCGACTCAAGACAACCCACTAAGTGCTTACTAATACTCTGGGTTTTTTTTAAAGTCTTCACTATTTCCAAAGTAAGTTTGGTGGGACTAAGATTAAAAATTCATCCCACCTTCCATGTGGCCAAGGTGAAGCCATCTCTATTGTGTCCAACTCAGCTGTCTGAGCTGTCTCAGCAACTCAGCTGCCAAGTTTGCATAGATTCTCTGTCCAAAGACATACACCTGGTGAGGGTTAGCTTAACTGGTGACTCTAAATTCCCCCACAGGTGTGAATGGTAATGCAAATGGTTTCTGTCTGTCTGTCCTGGCCCTGCAACCGACTGGCAACCTGTCCAGGGTGTACCCTGCCTCTCACCCTGTGGTAACCCCCTGAAACCCTGAATTGGATTAGCGGAAGAAAATGGATGGATGAATTTGAAGTATACACACAAAATTCACCGTGTCTCAAAATGTAAAAAGTCACAATAATATTGTATCATGAGTGAAGTATTGTGATAATATCGTTTATTATACTGATTATCGTATCATGTTGTTTCTGACAATTCCCACCTCTGGTATTTAACAATATCCTAGACACATTTTAAATTAAATATGCAGCTCAAATAATTTTACACAATAATAATAATAATTTTAGCAGTCAGGCAATGTTGTTTTGTAAACGGTCTAGCAGTTCTTAAGTGTATTAGTTTGAGAGTGGGTGTGTATAGTGGGAAAAAATAAATGTATATTTTATATATACTTACTTGTGTATTTTCCCCTTCAGGAAAAATAAATATTTTTTTAGGCTACTTGAAAATGTCTGGCAACTCAAAAGAAGAACTGTAGATAATTATCACAACATCCTCAGCATTCAGCAACTCAGCATTTCATGATAAACTAGCATATATTTTGTTTAAAGTCACTTTGATTGTGTTTGACTTGAGCAATAACTGAGTCTGCTGGACCAGAGTCTATCTGTTTGCGCCTGTAACTCAAACCAACACACTACACGCCCGATGCAGCATCTGGCTTTCACATTACATTTGAGGGTAAGTTTTGAGGAGCCTCTGAAATGTGTTGGAATTCAATTAAAACGTACACTCTCCACAGGAAAACTGGACATTTTCCAAAAGTGCATTTCACACACCATAAACACTACAGAAATCTTTAAACATATAACCTAAAAGGGCACTGCCAAGCCTTTTAGATTTGTTGGGGAGTATGTATTTAAAAATTTCCCAAAAATAACAAGCTGTTTTGCATTTGAAAGAGAGACCAAGGCAGTAAAATCCTTAGAATTTATCGTTCTTGAACACAAAGATTTTTTTTCCATGCTTTCTTTTTCAAACGTTTTAATATTTCACTCTACTTCAGAATAGCTGGAGTCACAACCAAAGTATCAGTGTAGTATATTAGATAACACAACTATAAATACCAAATGAGTATTAACATCCACAGTTTAAAACACACACACACACACACACACACACAGATATACATCACACCACAACATCACCACATCCACCAAAATCCTTGTATTGATGGCAATCACATTTAGTACCCACGAGTAACGCACCAACCCACACCCCCGATTGTCGATCATGATTATTCAGCACAGGTTTACATACCATGTCCCTTTCTGACGGTTTCATTGTACTTTGGAATCAGCTAACACTATCTGCAATATCACTATAGGTGTCAAAGTGCATGCATTTTTAAATGTAGTAAACAGGAAACAGCTCTGAACCACAAAGGAAGATATTCTTGAGCAATGCGCTCAGTACAGAAAGCAGACTGCTCTGAAATTCTTTAAGCCCACCCCTAATGCAATATTACTCCCCTAGTGCAATACATTCCACTAGTTATCATACTGAGGTTCACATATGGTGCAGTCTCTGTCAAAATTCTAAATAAACTGTTGCCGAGCCCAAAAATCTATGTCAAATAACCACCATCTGTACCACAGCTGATTCTCAGTAAAGCCAATGCATCGTAGGCAGTTTAAGCAAAACTACTTCACGATATGGAAACAGATCTGATTATATAACATAACACAATAACAAATGTTGTTAAAGCTAACAGTAGGTACAGGGACTCTATTCAGAATCTCACCCTTTTCTTATTATTCCTCACCCAATCTAATACTGTCGAACAATAAACAACAAAAATGCATTTAATATGATTAAGGTAGGTGAAATATGTCCACACGAGGTGCAATATAAATAAAGAGCAAAGACAGAAAAGTAGGGGAAAAAAAGAAAATTAAGTAGGGTACCTTTAAAAATTACAAAAACTCAAAAGAAGGCATGAATAGAGGGTGGAGAGAGTTTGTGAAGTTTTCCCAAACTGTGGATCAGATCTAATTCTTTCTGGCCCGTGACTGTGTGCTGGTTTGTGGCTTCAAACTGCAGTGAGTTTACTTAGTGGGTCTCTGGAAAATTCCTCACCCGAAGCAAAACAGTAAGATGATAACCTTTGTTCTCAATTTTCAATTTCAATTAAACATTACTAAATCAGTGTGCTTTCTTTGATCAAGGTAACTGCCAGTTTGTGCTTTAACTAATGCCATTTACCATTAGAACTGGCCTCACACTGGTGTTACCACATTTCCCTTGGCCTCATACCTGTTTCTTCCCACAAGGTTATGAGGCTCAGTGGAGGGATCTAGATCTGCTGACATCCACGAATACAGGGCAGCAGTCATATTTACACAAACTTCCACAGAGAAGGAAAGAACTACTTACAGCAGTGAGCTTCGCAGAGGAGCAAGTGAATAAAAAAGATAGAAAGGACACCCATAATTCTGTCTGTCACTTTGCATTAGAGAAGAAATTACTCTAGTAAATGCACATATACACACATCCACACATCCACAAAAGCTTTTCCTCTAATGGACTATTGCTCTGTGATAAACGGTCTGGTGCCTCCTCTGGACCACCTACCCAGCAGGAAAATCAGGTCATGCACCTGGAAATGGTCAGAGCCACAGACACTAACAAACTGTATGTGATTAAAGGTTGGCTATTACCCAGGACCCTGGCACACACTAGTGCCAAAGAGAAGTGGGGATAGGTACCACTGTGACTTACAAATCTTAATAACAAAGGATTATTGACATAAACAAAATTTGAAAGATAGAAAGAAAGAAATGTTCATTAGAGGACCTGACAGTCTGCTGCTAACATACACAAACCAATGCTGAGGCAACAGTGCCAGCCACATAACCACCATGGTGCCCCAACTAAACAACTGGTGATGCACCGATCCACCAGCAAATGAACCAAATAGCCTGATTTCCATTCTTGGTCTCAACCGGTGACTGGGCGGTCAAACTCAACTGTGTCAGTCTTTGAGATTTGAGCATCCACAACACGTGCACAGTGGTAAAGGTTTTATGCATACTCGCAGCCAGTGAACACAAAAAGATCACCAAAGTTAACCCCAGGGGGACAACCAACTAAAACAAACCTAATCAGACACTGAAATGGCCTTCACACACCTAATATTGACATTTTAAACAAGCTAACAAAGGAAATATGGCTAAACCTAAAGTTATTGTATCCAGCACTCTGAGTAGTTATCGGGAAAATAGAGAAGGGAAAAAGAGAAAAGTGTTGACTTGATGACCTCTTATCTGGCAATTTGTAAACATAATTGAAAAGGACGCAAGTAACTGCCATTTGTTTTGTTATATAAATCTGCTGCACCTGCTTTTGTCAGCTGTTTAACTGAGTGAAAACCATGCAACTTAGTGCAGTTTGGGGGAATTTGTACATTTTAATAACTTCTGTTATCACAAAAATAATGTTTTATTTTTGTGATAACAATCAAAAAATGAAAAATGGTACATCTAAAAAAAGATTGAGTTTAGAAAAACTTTGAGTTTAAATATAGAAATATAGTAGCTGTAATCCTGATGTTTACAATTAAAAATAAAACAAAGATGAGCTATTTGTAAAATTTAACTCGGTCTAACCACCAAGCAGCAGTTTTCGAGTCTGGCTTCTGTCTTTGCAAAGAACACCTCCATATATCAAGTAAGACGAGAAGATGTGTTAAACAGCTGCTTATTTAAAACATCTGCTTACCTTTTGGCCAGCTGCACCGAACTAAGTTGATTTTATAGACCTGCAGTAGTAAGAATCAGTGATAACAAATTAGGGTTAAATCGCACTCCAATACACTCCACTTGCCCAAAGAATCCTATTCCATACATTTAAAATCGCAGTTAGTCTTTTCGGTGTGGATTATGTCTTGCAGGACATTATTTTCTTGGAAAACATGTCAGGGTCTTTACTGAGAAGGAAGCACTGCCTTTCAGTTTTTGGACAGCAGACAAACATCTTCCCAGTTGTTTGTACTGTAAATCACATTATGCTCCACAACACCCTCCAACAAACCTTCCGTCTACCAACACCTCCTACTGTGACACATTAATTATAACTTCCTGTATACAGCCTATCCCAAGCCATGAATACGTAATGCCCCAAAATGAGTCATATTCACATAGCAGACGCCCAGCAGTGAATAAATACAACCTATCCATCACATACTGCCCAGTGAAAAATTAATGAAAGCCCAGAGAGGCAAGCAGGAGGCTGGACCTAGCCGACGGGAAGAGTGGAAATTATTATACTTTATCTTTAAAAAAAAAAGGAGAAAAAAAAGAAGTGACTTTTCAACAGCCATCGTCACAATGACCCAATTCTGCCATTTATACCATACAAGACCTGAGCACCTGCAAGACTAAACGAAAACACATGTCAAAATCGCAAAGAAAAGAGAACAAGCAGGTGTTCTTTTAATTTCAGTCCAAACAAGATGCTAACATGGGATATAACTTGAATTTTCTCCCTACTGAAAGCCATCTCTGTCTTTCCTTGGGATGGTGAAAAATGCAGCAGAACCTGGCAGGTCATTCGTCTCTGTTGTCCCAGTGGGTGGTGCTGGCTACAGGTTGACTAATGTTCCTGTTGAAATGCTTCAGATGTCTGAGTAATGACAAGCTATAAAAGCTAAGCTGACTATAAAGTCAACTAATCTGAAATCTACTGGCCGTTTTCCAGCGATGAGAGCTCTTAAAGTTTTAGAATAAGAAAATGTCATAACAGTATAAAAGGCTGAGGTTAGAGACTGTTAGGATGAAAGCAGTTCATTTGTAACCCACTGATGAAGGGAAGCAAAGTTCTTAATGTAATCAAATCAAACTAAAATGCGTTAACAGTTGCTAAATTGTTTCATTCCACAGGAATCCACTGTTTGGAAAAAGTGGAAAAGCGAAACAAATTAACAAATGGAAGAAAGTAAAAAAAGAAGAAGAAAAGACGGAATGACAGAAGGTGGCAAGAAACAAAGGAAAAAAGTAAAGTAGTGAGTTCAGGTTCTATCCTGAGTCTGAACCTCCTCTGCCCAAACCGTATTCCCTATTCTGAACTGCTTCCATTTAGCCCCCCTCCCCAAGCCCTACCTCCCCTTCTGTTATTGCTCCTTCTGCTCCTCATGTCTGTTAAGTCAGCATGACATTTTATGATGCCTGGATATTAAAAAGCAGTTTCTATTATGTGTGAGAGGGAAGTGGAAACAGCCATGCTCATGCTAGGTAATTAGGGGAAGCAGGCGAGGGTATATTTATGAATGCAGTGGAAGGCTAGGGGGAGACCAGGGGAATTGGTGTATAATGTCCTGCTGTCAGTAACAGTTTTCTGTTTAACTTTATACAAAACATTGTTAAGGGTGGAAATCATTTTGAATCTCATTTACGATCCATGACTTCTCTGAATCATTTGGTTTATTTGTCCTTCATGATAAGTTGAACAGACGATTGGTGCTGTGATGAAAGTAACTAGTACTAGCAGTGGTAGGAAATTAGGCCGTAGCAGGATAGATCTGGTTACGCTTTATTACAGATAACACAAGCAGTAGTCAACAAGCCTTTACTTAAATCGAAAACAATGCCGTCTAAAAAATAAATTGTAGAATAGTATTATTTTAAAGCTGTGAACATTTCTGCAAGTAAGACTAACATTAGTATGCTCAAGTTACTTCAGAAAATATTTTTTAATGCTTTTTCCTTCTTTTTGTTTTAAAAATTGGTTTAAGCTAAATTAAAATAGGCTGTATTCATATTGTTACTGTTAATGACCACATTTTGCTGAACAAACATTTGTTTTATGTCACATTTTTGTTTTCATTTTACTTCATAAAGCAATTTGGAATTTGAAATAAAAATTAATAAGTGCTACACAAATCTTATGTTGTTATACCCAAAACTCATTAAAAAATAATAATAAAATATAAATTTGTACTTGCAATATTCTGTCTGTTTACAATCGTCCCTTTTCATTTTTTTATTTTATTTTTAAAGAGATTTCATGGCAGCAGTGCAAGTTTTTTTTACAGATGGCCTCAAAAGATATACTATAAAACCACACACCTTGTTGTTCTTCTCCCCTGATGTGGTCAGCATATCCGCATATCCTATTCTCGGGAGAAATTTGTCGCTGGAGAACAGCCTTCTGACCAAACATGTTTCTCCCATAACCAAAGTAATAATAATAAGTTGACCTATCCTTACATGAAAGCAAATGCACCCAGTTCAGGTACAGAGAAGAGGAGTTTCTTTGAATAAAGAGAAGGAAATAAACTTAGATCAGTGTTTAGTTTTTCAGTTCTGCTCGGTGGTCCTTGTATAGTTCAAACACACACATACAGTGTGTGAATTGTATCCGTTACTTTGTACTATCAGGGTTGTGGCTTTTGGCCGTGTGCAGCTGTACTGTATCTTGCCCTTTCTCTGTTCAAAAACATTAAACAATATTTCCAGCCAGCCCCTCCTGGCCCCCAGCTCAATAACAGTTTGAGGCTGTGAGAGAAGTGAGTGGAGGTGGTTCAGACACCTCAGAGCTTTAGGGGCTGCCCCTGAGCTCTCTATGGAACCACAAACCAGTGCAGGTCACACTCAAGTTTGTTGCTTTTCGTTTTCTCCACAGCTCAGGGACAAAATGAAGCTTTAACCTCGTAATCTACCCAACGTGTCCCCCGGTAGCACTTCTGGATTTAGAGTTGGGAAATTACACTTCAGGTCTGAAAGGTACAGTGGGAGAGATGTGATTTTGAGCATAGTCAATGAAAGATGGCAGTTCAGACCATGGAACCACAATACACTGTGCATTCCTTCCCATTTTTATACTTTTATATAACGTTGTTCCTAGAATCAACAACTGAAGTGAGCAGTTACTAAGTGAAAAAACAAAAATATCACATATACGTTTATTTATACATGATTCTCTCGCTAATGGTTTTGGTCTGAAGGTGGGAAAAGATGTAATGTGACAGCAGTCTCTCTGCCACCTGTCACAGTGTGGCTTTAGGGGAAACGCATTCTGTCATACCTTCTCCCCAGAGCCAATTCGGGCCATCCTGCCCACTCTTTCTGCTGCACAATCAGCCCTCTGTTCGTGACTCAGGGTGGGTTCCGCTCCTTCCACCCACATTTCTGTGAAAACAACCCAATCTCAAACACACACTCTTTTTTGGCAAACCCATATGTAAATACACACTCCTGGAGCCACTTCTAAACCCATCGCCCACCACAGTGCAGGCGGACCTATGGGGAACCTGACCCCGTTCCTGCCACTTAGCATTATATTCCTGCCTGTCTACTGAATTGGAAACATGTGTGTACTTGTGTGCTTAACCCAAAGATGCATGTAAATGCAGGTCTGCCAAAGTATTCCTACTAACACTTTGGGTGTGACTATGTATACAGACTTGAAACCCCGACAATGTTGGCAGGATACATTATTCAGGCCATTCCACACTCTCACTTCCAACCTTGATCTTTGTCCATCACTAGGGCTGCCACAAACGATTATTTTGATAGTTGACAAGTCACCGATTATTTTTTCGATTAGTTGACTAATCAGATCATCATCCATTGGATGTAAAACGTACAGCTTATTGCACCAGCATGCATCTGCTCTTATATAACTATCATTAGCTTACAGCTTTAAGTGTTTAAGGTATGTGCTAACTAAAAATAAAGACAAGATGATAGTTCATTAAATTTTAATGTTTCGGTGAAGTTTAATAAACTCCTTGTTATCTAAAATATAACAGGACACCGGAGTATATTCTCGAGCATCTCACACGTCTGATGATCAGCTGTCTGCTTGACGTTTATTCAGCTGTGTAAAAACTATAACTTTAATCTCAGCCAAACAGATTTACTCAGGAACAAATAAAATACTAAAAAAAAAGCCAAACAATAACATTTTGAAGTTATCTAAGTGACTCATATATATTTAACCTGAGTAGCGAAAGACAGCGGTGGGTTTGAAAATGATTTGCTGGGAGTCCGGTGTTCTCACGGGCTCTAGTGAGCCTAGCCCCCGGCTAGCTATCGAGCTAGTGGGTAACAGACGTCTCCGAAAACATCGGAGCGTTTTTGAAAATATGCGGTGTCTTAATAAACTGAGCAGATATTTGAGGTTTACACAGCTACATTCTCGCCTGAAAATATGTTAAACGTTTATTTTGTGACCCAGAAAGAATAATAAGAGTAATATTAAAACTAACTAGCTGCCGCCATTGTAGAGCTGGGCGATAGAACGATAACAATATGTATTGCGAAATAACTTTTTCTCGATAGAAAAATTAAACTATTGCGATAGGCCTCACCGCTCTTGTCCTCTTAAATAAAAAGGTCAGCCAATCCAAATTAAGAAGCGCAGAGCCGAACCAATCACAGCCGCAGCGTCACGTCACGTGACTTGTTACGTACAGCAAAAGTGCCAAGCCGCACATGTGTATTTGTTTGGGAAGCATAATTTAATTACAACACTTTTCAAATAAAAGCACTCATGGAGTCGAAACTTTGATGCTTTATGGTGTTTTTATTACATCATGCTGGCGTCAGCCTGTTATAGCGTCATAGTGATGTCACAGGGGATCACATTGAAAGACTAAAAAGGTGTGTTGTACAGCTCTCTCCATGCCATTTCATGTGATATATTACGCTTCATGATTTCTTGAAAAATTTCTAAGGTCAACTTTGACCTTGGGCTCCAACAATGAAGGTCAAGGTCAAAGCCTTAGCCGACCTAGATACTCATGTCTGCGCCAAGGCTTAGTTTATTTTGTGACGTTTTAAAATCCATAAAAACTTGTGGGTAATATGATGTTTTTACTGATTTTCACATTTAGTGTGACCTTAACTAAATTTTTACCAAAATTAAATCTGCTCGAGCCATTAGTAGTATATACTAGGGATGTTCCTGCCGACTAATTTTTTAGTTGAATAAACAAGGAAAAAACAATATTTGACTAATCAACTAGTCTAAAACTAAGAAGCACTCAGATATCAAGTTAAATTTCAGAAATGTTTAATGGTAAAAGTCAAAGACTAATAAGACTAATAAATAAATTTTAAACCATTCATCACATTCTTCAGTAATGAATCATGCTGCGGAAATATGCGGCACCTTGCATCCTGCCTTATCAACATTACACATTGTGCTCCAAACAAACTTAAAACAAACTGATGTTAAATATGATATGAAGACATGTTCCTACAAAAGACGTTCACGTATTACTAAAATATGACAAAAAATTAAAAAAAAAAACCCTGCTACTGAAAGGTGTGGCACATTGTGCCATGCATTATGAATGGTGCACGCTGCTCTAAAATTCATGGAAACTACTTAAGTTAAATTCTAAAAGAAGACGATAAATCATCCATCCATTTTCTTCTACATATCTGAAGCAGCACGGAAGCCCAGAACTCCCTCAAGCCACCTCCTTCAGATTATCCAGGGAAACATCGAGCCTTTCCCAGGTCACCCGATAGACGTAATCTCTCCAGCGTGTCCCAGGTCTATGCTGGGGCCTCCTCCCAGTAGAAGCTGTCCAGCTGTCTCCTTTCAATGTGGAGGAGTAACGGCTCTACTCTGAACCCCTCAAGAAGGACTGAACTCCTCACCCCAGACTGATTCACCTTTCGGAGAAAGCTATTATCCCCCACTTGTATCCACGTTCTCAGTCTAATAGTGTTAACAAAAAGATCAGGCCTAGATTAACAGATTCATGACATTCTCAACAATGGTGCGCCATCTGGTGGCACACATAATTTACTGGCACTGGGCATCAATTAAATTGTAAAACAATTAGATTAAACGACTAGTAAATCTGGTTCCAACTAGTGAGAATAGTAACAATTAGTATTTTCACTAGTATCTATCCTAGTATCTATCCTTTGCACAAAAACTAAAAATGATACCTTGAAAACTAGATGCTAGACTGCTAACAAACAGACAGACAGACAAACAAAAGGGACCAATTGCATATTCTGTCCTTTGGGGGGAGAAAAAATTGATAAAGGGAAATATTTTCCAGCACGCTGCATCATCTCTTGTTTTAAAAACAGAAAGTGTTTGAGAATTTAGATGACCAACAGCTGCAGTTATGGAAGGCAAAGGTTTCCAGTTGTTGCTTGATATAAGATCTAGGATGAACAATTTAGAGCTTAATCTATTGATTTTTGCCCCATAATTTGAAATCAGGAATTAATCTATCCCCACAAAAAGCATGTCTCTGGACTGGCTTGCTGGTGGAATTGAACTCAGTGACGCTGTGAGGTGATGCTAACCACTGCACCACTGTGCTGCCCTTATTTTTTCTGGGGGGTTTTGTGTGTGTCGTCAAGAGCATGCCAAAGCAACTGGTGATGCAATACAACACTATCTGTGATGAAAAAAATTGGCCAAACAGAACCCCAGAAACATGGTGCACAGTCTGATGTGTTACTGATATAAAAGGTGCACAACGCTGATGTTGCACAAGAAAATATTGACAAAAAGTTTTCCTTGAACACATTTAAAAGCAAGAAACAGAGTCTTCAAAATTTTAAGGCTGGTAGGAATTTTTCAAACACTCAGTTTTCAGTGATCCAAAACACCTTTTATGTGTGGACAAAAGGCCAAAACTAATAGAAAAAGGCATTTTTCCCAAAATACCTGTGTACCTGTGGACACAGCCTTAAAATGCCATCTCTGTAAGAGATAGGACACTTCAAAGAAAGGGATAAAGAGCCAGGGACTTTCAACCCTACAGCACAGAAAATCACTGTCCTCTCACCATTTGTGAAACCCCCTACCTGCAACTCCCATTGTATGTGATGACAGAGGAGATCCTTATAATGTATAATGATGAAAATGCTGTGCCACTGTCACAAGGCAAAGTCTTTGCTTCAGTGTAAAGGACCCATGAGCCAACATATGGTTCAGTGTATTGCAGTCGACACTGACATATTACAAGCAGAGCTGGAGTGGTGCTCACATCAAGAGAAGGCACGTCTAAACCATTTACTCTATAGATCATCAGAGAGAAAGAGAGAGCTCTCCCTCAGCATGTACAGGCTTCTAAAACAGGTCTATTCAGCCTGAAAAGAAAAACAGAGAAACTACAGTATGTCTTCAGCGTACAAGTTCATTGATGTGTGTGGTAAGAGACTCATACAGAAGCAAGAGCATGAGTTGGGTCAGTAGAGACCAAACTCAGACCACACACGTGTGCACAAAATAACCATGCGTTAGTACTATCAAAACAGAACAAAACTCAAAATTTGATTATTCATCTGTTCGTTTCCAGGGGTGGCTGTGGCTCAGGTGGTAGAGCAGATCAGCTACTGATCGGAAGGCTGGTGGTTCGATCCTTGGTTTCCCCAGTCTGCATGCCAAATATCCTTGGGCAAGATACTAACCCCGAGTTGCCCTCTGATGCATTCATCGGAGTATGAATGTGTATGAATGTAGTTTAGGTTGCACTTGAGTTTAGAAGTGGGTGTGAATGGGTGAATGAAGCATGTTGTATAGAGCGCTTTGAGTACTCTGGGAGAGTAGAAAAGCACTATATAAGAATCAGTCCATTTACCACTAATCCAATTCAGGGTCATGGGGGAACATATTCTAGCTGTGATAGAGCAATAGACCCAGTACATCCTGAACAGGTCACAAGCCTATAACACAGAGAGACAGACAACTATATTTACACCGACAGCCACACAGAATATTCAGTTTTATAATTACACTTATAATATTAATTAATTAAAATTGTAAAATATTCTATAATACTGATATTAATTTAACCTTGCCATACGCACGTGTGTGTGCGCGCGTGTGTGTGTGTGTGTGTATATATATATATATATATATATATATATATATATATTTTTTTTTTTTTTTTTTTTTTTTTTAGGGGTGCAACGATACACAAAATTCACGGTTCGGTTCGATACTTTGGTGTCACGGTCCGATATTTTTTCGATACAAAAAAATGTTCATGCCTTTTTAATTTGTCATTTATTAAAATTATAAATATATATTTTAACTCAAAAGTACAGTTTTTAAATTTAACCCTAACCCTTGTGCGCGTTTTTTATTTTGACAGCGAATGCGCACCTGCGGACCACTTATGTGCACCCCTGGTTATTTAGCTCGTCATATTGCAGCCACAGAAATTCTTTTGTCCATGAAACCATAAAGCTGCACTTTCTTTTTGCCTTATAGTCTCATTTGTCATAACTTCTCCGTTTTGTGGTAAGCTTTTCTTTGGCTGTCACTTCTTCACCCTGACCTGTCTTATTTGGCTCAGCAGAACTAAAATATATATACTGCTACTTTTACACACGGACTCACATAAGCTCAGCGATTCTCTGCGCGATCAACCTCTCACATGTTTAAGCTTGCTGCGGGAGATTTCACTTGTCATGTTTGCATAGTAAGCTAACGATTAATAAGACGATGTCAGAGGAATTGGTGCACAAATTATCATCACTCACAGATCAGTGCTGTCATTGCAAAGTGAAAGCAAAAAAACAAGCGCAAATTCAAACGCGATTTCAATATGTCACATATTGACAGTGGCTCACCGATGCCAATGACATAATTACCCAGCTACATTTCTGAAAGAATGCAAAAGCATTGACATATATTTTTCCTACAATAGCCCAACGGGCAGGGCAGAGAGATTTTTGTAGCCCGACTGGAAAGATCGCTAGCTCCGGGACGTCGGGCTAGCGATTTTGCAAGCCCTCTATCTGATTGAGGAATCACTCATCTTTGGAAAAGAGAGTTTATTACAGAGAAATGTCTCTTTCCAAAATAAAAGCTATACTATCCGCTTCTTCTGGGCTATATTCTCAGCAGCATAAGGAGAATCATGTGCTAACAGCTGTCTAAATGACTCGGCTAAAGTTAGTAGCATGCTTGTTGTTTTTGTCTTTGCACTAGGATGATGTCGGCGTAAATGTGCAGTCATATTCGTTGTGTTCCCACTAGTGCTTTCAGGTTAATCTCGTTGAAATGACCTTAACGCCACAACACGGCAAATCTCCGTTAACGAGCTACCGCCGATCGCCCCGTGCACGGGGCTAGACGGCCAACACGTTAACGAGCTAACTGCGCTAACACACTAGTTCACACCAATGTAATTAAGCATTGCATGGCACATCCAACATACTGTTTTACTTTAGTCCATGACTCGCTTACCTTCAGGGTCATACCTCACATGAAAACCAAAATAATTCCAAACGCCAGATCTGAATGAGGGTGGGGGAGGTCCATCTTCCAAGGAGAGCTTAACTTCTGTCTCGCTAGCTTGCCCCGCGCTCTTCCTCCTGACTATGCTGTCTGTGTGGAGCACTCAGTGGATCTGCGCTCGACAGTGCAGCCTAGGCGGAGTAGTCGAACGCAGATTCACTGAGCGCTCAACACAGACAGCATCGTCAGAAGGAAAGTTGATAAAATAAATTACAAATGTTGTATTGTTCGATACATATGCGTACCGAACCGAAATTTCATTTCTTCATTTCCGGTTAATACTTGTACAGCTGCTGTTATTGTGTATATATTTATTTATATTTAGATTTCTTCATACATTCTTATATAGTTCTATATTGTGTATTGTGTATTTTGTTGTACAGTTATTTTATTTTCAACTTTAATTTATATATTTATCTTTATCTTATTCTTCCCAGTTAAATTTACCCTTCATTCTAATTTGTGTTGTACAATTATTTCATTTTTAACCTTAATTTATATTTTATTCCTTCCTAGTTAAATTTACCCTTTTTAATTTTTCATATTTATTTCCTTTCTTATTCATAGCCTTTTCCTTTTTTGTTTTCTTTAGGTCACGAGCAGTTGTCCAAGCATTTCACTACATATCGTACTGTGTATGACTGTGTACGTGACAAATAAAAATTTGAATTTGAATTTTGAATTTGAAAGCACTGTATCGAACGGTTCAATATCGATACGAATATCGTTGCACCCCTAAAATAAAAAAAAAAAATATATATATATATATAAAATTTTTTCCCCCCCAAATCCCGCACTCGCTCACTTGAATACCCAAATAAAACTCACAACCATTGGCCAAGAAACACAGGTCTAAAACTGCTGCCACATTCCAGGAAACGGGAACACAAACAAGTTTCAATATTTTCAACTGAGTGGGTGTACCAGTTAAATGCTCTAAGAAGCGATGTCTCTTTGATGAGATTTGGCAAGTGATATAATAATCACACTACAACGCATTTGCCACAACACATGCCAAAACTACTCCACCAGCCCAATGCTCTTAGGGGAGACTGAGTCAAATAAACAGATCCCATTTCTAAGGGCAGAGACTGGTAATGAGGAGTCATGCCCTGTCAGATCAAACCTTTCCCCATTACCACCACCACTTCACCGCTAAAATGTTCCTCCTATTAACATTCCTCTTTCAGAATAGTGGCATCAATGCTGCTAGAAGCAGGAGTGAAGTTTATACAGCTTCTTAGCAAGGCTATCCTTTTTTTATGAGAGCGCACTGGAGGATTTTTGTCACTGGAACATTTTAGACATACACATATAGACAGACAACAGAGAGGGGTAAAATATAGATTGGATAAACTCTCAGTGGCAAGCAAACAATACCATGACTGAACATTTCTGGCACCAAAGCATCAGGCATCCCATAACTCACAATGAGGCTGCTGTAGAACCATGAAAGGCAGTGATACACTGGCTTAATTTTGAAACAATAAAGTAGAAGGGCAATTCTGTAAAAGAAAAAAATCCAACGTGTGTTCTTTCATTATAGTTTTGTTCCTTACAGACCACTTTATTGACACCAACTTTGTCCCAACTGACACCACCCATACCTGGTGAAAGCAATATCTATTTTCATGAATTGGTTAGTGTTTTGTGAAACAGCTGTATTATCACGACTGAACTGCAACGGACCTGTGTTTGACCTTTTTTGTGCGATTGCTACCACCCAGATTTTCAATTTTTTCAGATGCGCCGTTCTGGAAAGTTGGCAGACACAATACTGGGTTTGATTAGCAGAACCAGCATGGAAATGCCTTAAATCAGCATTCCTTTTAATGGCCAACAAGAGGCAACTGCTAGTTTCAAAAGCATGATGAACACTTTGATATCTCTCAAACTTAATCGTAACCATCCACATTGATGCTGTGAATAAATCCTTATTTAATACAGCTACTCTTAATCCATAATAAGGAAGTTAAAGATCAATTTCCAACCTTCACCTCACTGCCAGTACTGGCACCTTGTTTTATGCTTGATGTTTTATGCTAGTAACTGCCTGTTACTTGTTGTTCACACTGTGGCTGGAATCAGCATTGACTCAGCTTTAACATCACTCTGGGTTCTTAACTAGCTTAGTATTAGCATGCTGTCTGTGCAGATACAGTGTTGTGTTAAAAATATAATGCAGCTGTTTCTGTCCTGGATGCAATTTGCACTTTACCATCGTGCTCTCGTCCTGTTGTGCAATTAAAAGTAATATCCATATTTGTGCTGTAGAATGCACCACTATTTTCTTCCTCATGCACACCAATTGAAATCAGCTGATTGTAGCTCGGGTGCAAGTGGAAGCAAAAAGCAGGATCAATAGACAAGCAGACCAACAATTCCAAGAAATTGGACTACTGAGAACCGGTTAATTACCATCCTTAGTGGAGAGCAATGCAAAAATAAAAGACAAGTAGTGTTACAAGTTATTTTCTCTCATGCGTAATAAAAAAAAACCAAAAAGCTGTTGGTCGACAGAGTTCTCCAGCCAATGTTATTGTAAGCCAATCTTCTACTAGAGCCATAGTCCATTTTTTCCCAGTTCTACCCAAAGAGTACAGTGCACCCTGACAGCCGCAACCTGGGTGGGATCTGGCTGCATTGCTTTTCAGTCTTCGCGCTTGACTACCACAGTGGTTTCACCTTAAGCAGGTTTAGTACTTTCTGCATCCACAAGTCTGCTAGGTTCCACTTAGATCCCTGTGATGTAAAATTTGTCATTGAACAGTGAGCACGAGGGTCCACATGCCTGTTCCCTGTGACTGCGTGGACTTGCCCTTAGATAATTTACATTAAAATGCACCAACTACACATGCATCCAGGCAGTGGACTTCAAGTAGACTTCAAAGAAGTGTAACAGGAGAGACTCAGTCAATGGGTCTCCAGCTGTCCATGTCCGCAACAGAGTATAATCCAAGATTCAACTGTCAGTTTCCAGCCCAGTCTCTAAAATGTTTTCCCCTTTGCTGTTAGACTTCTTTCCATTTTTCAGGATGGTTCCACTTTTGTCACAAGCCTACAGAATGGTTCCCACATTTGCTGTCCGTCTGCTTACCTGCCCCACTTCTAGACTGTCCTCTGGAGTTATCTCACTATCTGTTGAGTGTCTGAGCTGCTTCCCAGGGCAACCTCAATTGTACGATCATTCTCCAAGTTTCCTGTCTGAGTAGACCAGCCAGTCTGGCCTCCCTTAAGGCAGGGATACTGTGCAGTGTTATCTGACTGTGCTTTTTTTTTTTTAAATGCACTTCTCCAGGTGCTACTCACCCAGGGATCAAATGACCCTAGTAATCAAGACACCAATCTATTTACTTGATGTCTGTATTTCTCCTGGTCTACTGTCCCTGGGCTATCCCCCCAAGGCTTCTTCCTCTTCCATCCTTGGGAATTTCTGAGATTTAAATAAATAAATAAACAAATAAAGAAAAAAAAAGAACTACCCCAAAGTAATTCAAGTGTCCTAAAACTATACAAGACAGCAATGCAAGAAACCTCTGCACTGCTAAAAGCACAATTTGTGTTTACACAATCAGTCAAGAGTTTAGAAACCACAGAACCTCTTCATTTAAATTCTTTTTATATGAACGGTGTTAAACAACTTACCAGCGATTGACTTGTCGTAGTCTCAAATGATTCCTGAAAACATGAAGGAAAACTCCACTGAAATACATACAACAATCTTCATAGCTTGCTTATTATTACGATATACACCAGGGGTTTTGATGAAGTTGCATGTGAAGTGTGTATATGGACACACAAATAAATATGATTTAGTCCATCAATTTCAATATTGACATCTGCACAGGAACCTCCACCCCTTATCGCTCTCCCTCTTCATGCCATCCTTATTTCCTGCTTCATAATAAGGACCTGAATACATAAAAGATTTTGCTCAAGTCTTTCCTGTTTATATTAATGTTTTATTTAGTGTTTTGTATTATCATAATCAAAGTTCCAATAAAAATAACAAAGTAGAATAAAATATACATATCAAGTGACAGCCTAGTTCTGTAACCTGTCCCACACTGAATCTTGATGTTATGTTAACAAACAAATTAGCATTTAAATGAGTCCTGCATTTTATCCTTCAAGGTTATGTTGTTATGGATATTAAATTAGAGTGTGTGGAATTGCTTATGTGTGCGTGTGTACGCCTGTGTGTGGTCCGTAAGCTGCCAACCGACAAGTCCCCCAGAGAGGTGTTAGAGCAGGTTTGTTTAAGGTTGGTTTGGGAGAGAGTGGGGTGGAAACGTGCACGTTCCAGTGTGTGTGGGTTTCAGCCCGAACGCGTTTGAGGAAAAGCAGTCAAGGCATACAGTGGAAGACTTAATATCCATTTCTTCTAATGGACAATATTTTGGCTGAATATTTCTTGTAGGCTAATGTGCCTATTATTTCAGTCTTTCTAAGGATGAAGTCTGTAGACAACACACAGAAAGAAGGGGCTGTCCATGTGCTGGCCTGCTTAGCTGTGTTATTTCTTGGCTGAGGTCCTAAAGCAGCAGTAATAGCAATGAAAGTGTATGAACTGTTATTCCAGTGGTGCTACACAATTGCTGCTTAAACAGCGGACAGTACTTAGAGATACACTGCACTCGCCAGAGGGCTCAATTGCTAGTTTATACTATAAATTCCAAAACAGACCTTCAACTGAATTTACTGTGGTACCACTACTGAACAATCAAGAGATTTTGAACTTTACAATAGGACAGGAATATCATACCTTTAAAGCTGTCCGCTGTACTTGATGCCAACAAATCAAGCACATAAGACTAAAAGTTCTTTAACTTCTTAAAAAGCCAGGTGTGACATGTCACTGTTTGATACTCATCCAGAGCAACATTTACCTGACAGAGTCACCCAGATCCTAGTGAACCTTCTATCAAGCCACACCTTTTCTAGTTAAAGAAAAAGAATATCCTGGGAAGCAAAATACTTGTCCTACACATATTTAAACTAGTAGATGATAATGTATTAAGTCCACAAACTAATCTCCCCTTTAATATAGTTGATTCACAAACTTGCTCGAGAACATGTTGTTTTTAATCTACCCCTCGCCGGCTCAGCAGCCATAATAAAATGTGGATTAACTTGTAAGCTGGGTGGGGGTTTTTTGGCGGGCGGGGGGAGAGGGGGTCCTCCAGAACGGCTCCTCCTGTCTTCAATAGGGAATTTGTATGCTAATATAGCAGCGTATAACATTTTTAAGTATACCACCAAATGATAGTATCGGAAGAAAAGCTGATATATTCAAAAACATCAGCGCATCCCATGTACTCACTGACATCAACACACAGCAATCACATCAGTAAGCACCATTACATCAATTAAACATTTTTTTTAAATAAATTATTCGGTCTTGCACTGTTTAAAGGTAATATATACTGACCGGCTACTACATTAGGTACACCTGTTTAACTGTTCATCAATGCAAACATCTAACCAGCCGATTACACTTCAGCAGCTCAGTGGGTTGAAGCATATAATAGACAAGGTCAAAATGTTCTGCTTAAGTTTAAACCTGAGTGGGAAAGAAAGGGGACTTTGTGATTTTTGTAGTCTAAGTGTTTCACAATCTGCTGTGATTTTCCCACATAATCATCTCTATTATTTCAAGAGAATGTTCGAAAAAAAGAGAAAATATCAACTGAGTGGCAGTTCTCTGGGATGAAACACAAAGCCGATTGGAGAATAATGGCTAGACACAAGTGAAAGACTAATATTTTCTAATGTTGTGTCTACTGATTTTACCCTTAAATAATTAAACAACTTTACTACTGTATTACTCATCCTCTTTATCAACATGCACCATCTGATCCTCATTTTTTTCCCAGGTTTTGTATTTTTTTTTTAAAACTTTTCTCTAAGCTACACTTGAGCAATTACAATTTCTTTCATAAATTTCAAGTACATTGAACCTTTGAGCACAAAACAATACAAAAACAGTGACTAGTAATATTCTTTAAACTTGATCCATAATAAAGACCTTTAAGACCCTGTCATCTCCACGATTTCAAATCAAAAAAGAGGACTAAAATGTTTAATGTTGATATGAAAAATTCCTTTTTTTGAAGTACTTGGTGAACTACTTGGTTGCCTGCGGTCTACCCACACCCCTTTAATCCATAGGTGGTGTCCAGTGATTTGATATGGCATGCAGAGAGTCCCACTGATTAAAGCCATGTGGGCACAGTTATAGTTGGACCCACTCCACCCTACCTCCTGCCTCTTAATCCATCTGAAACTGTAGCTACACCTCAAGATATCCATTTGAACATTCCAAGACACACTGATCCATCACAGGGATGTAAAACCTGAAAACATTCAGACCCCCAAGAAAACCATTTCCTGTAGACGCGACCTCCGCCCATCTTCCAGGCCAGACATTTATTTTTTCTAGCATCGTTATCCTGTGAAGTTTGGGCCATTGCAAAAACGAATTTGGTCATTTATGGAGCCATGTTTTAAATGCAACTTCTGTAGTTGTCTGATATGTTCTTGTGGGTTTGTCACAGGAAATAATGACTTAAACACTGACTTTGAAACCTGCAAATGTCAGATGGGTTTTTAATGTAGTTATTCCAGAGTTAGAAAAGTCTTCCTCTACCCCAAAAACATCCTGGAAGTCCACATCCACAGGTCATTTCAGAGAGATTGCTTAGTTTGAAGGGCATTTATTAAGGCTGCAGCTATTCATCGATCAAACTTCTACATTGTAAAAAAAAAAAAATCTTAACCTAAAGTATTATTATACTTTGCTTACAATCTGAAGGTAGTCTGCTTGATAGCATATTAAGGAGGTTATATGCTGATAACGACACAGCTACAAGGAAAAGGGGATCAGGATAAAGGTTAAAGGACCAGTTTGTTAATGATCATTGCAGTCAGGGGCTTGATTTTAGCTTCTCTTCAGTGGTTCATGTACTTTTCGCTTGTGTTGCACAGCGCTTAAACAAGAGGACACTGTACTTAAGAAAGAGCAGGTCTAAAGATGAATCACAAGCTGTTACACTAAAGAATGGCGCGGTGTACTGGCAGGTCACAAGCAGCTCAGACCTTTCATTACTTTCATTACCAAAATGCCCTTTTTGTCAGTGCAGTGGGTGTTGAGGGAAAAAGGCAATCAAAAGAGACTTTAGCGCCTTCTCTCTATCTAACTTTTTTTTCTCTCAAATCTGGTACATCTGCTTCCTCACTATCCTAAAACCTTGCACGCACACACACACACACACACACACACACACACACACACACACACACACACACACACACACAAAGCCGCAGACAAATTCACAAACTACACTGGACTTGAAAGACCTGTTTCAGGTGTTTGAACTCATCATTACCAACTCCAGCCTGAGGATCTGCTCAACCTGACAGCCTTGTTGATAGATTGTAATTGTATGGTCACAATTGATTGACTGCACCCCACTCAATGTGATATGCATTGGTTGGAGGTTACAGGTAAAGGGAAGGGTAATAATGACTTCCCTTCTTGTCCTTTGGCAAATGACCCTGTGCAAACTTTCATGGACGTTTTACCATATTGAAGGAGGAACAGATACTTTTGCATTTCACTCTGGATATTCTGCTTACCGGGCAAAATAAGGTTCTGGTTTCCCTTTTAATCAAATTTCAATTATTCCAATGGAGGAGAGGAAGCACACTCGTTTTGTGGCAGGCTCTCTCTGTGTTCTTTAAAACCAGTATTTTCCTCCAGCAGCTCCAGGTAATTAATCATCCATACATGTTTTAAAACATCAGCGACTCTCCCACTCTGTTCTCTTAGTCAGTACTTTGCCTCTGTTGTCCCAGTGTGTGAGTGATTACCACCAAACTAAATATATTACATATTCCAAAGTGTGGAAAATACACATATGGCGTGGTCTTTGAAACTGCATTTTATTTGAAGCATAAGCGGAAAAGAAAAAAGGAGGCTGAATGGAGTGTGACTTCCAATGTACAGGTGTAGCTAACGAAGCTGTAGAAAAGGAATGAGGAAATGTACACTAGCAGGTCACATTATTCACTTTTTTAATAAGCCAAGCGTGAGAGGAAAATACTTTCTATGCTGTGTATTAGTTATCATATTTCTGGCCAGAAAATGTTGGCTGTATTAAAACAGTGTTTTTTTAGTATGCTGTGGTATTTTGGGTGGTAATGATATTTATCTGACTAACTTCAAGAATCTATCTTAAATCATTGTCTTTAAAAGAATCCAGTCTATTTCTGTTGTGCACAGGCTTGGCCTTCTGGTGGGCCCTACATGTTTTTTCACCCACTTCCGTATAGCAGGGCACTGAAATTTGCACATCCTTGGCAGGACTGAATACCCTATTACAACCCTATTACAACCCTATTACAAGCTTTTTCTTACAACAAAACAAACTTCAGACTTCGGTCTATCATGGGTTCTGCCAGTGTCCAGGACAACAGCAGAAAGTGACTAAGCAGTGCAGCCTTCAAGAAGACACTGACCTAAAGTTGGGAATTAAAGCACTTTCTTATGTTTCCAGTGTTAGCTAGATAGCTGTACAGAAGAGGTGATGACAGCCATGTCTGATATACGAGTATCAAGATATAGGGATACTGACAATGAGGATTAAAAAAAAAAATGAAAAAGAAGATTTTTCACTCACCAAACACTTTAACAGAGAAATCTTGCTTGGATGCCCACCCTAGGGTTCCTTTCCCTTCAGAACAGCCTTAAATCCTCATGACACAAATTCAACAAGGTGCTAGAAACATCCCTCAGACATTTTAGTGTATATTGTCATGATAGCATCATCCAGTTACTGCAGATTTATAGCTGCAAATCCATGATGTGAATCTTCCATTCCACCACATCCCAAAGGTACTCTATTAGATTGAAATCTGGTGACTGTGGGGGCCATTTAAGTACAGTGAACTCGTTTTCATGTTTAAAAAATGGTTTGAGATGATTTGAGCTTTATAACAAGGTGGGTTTTCCTGCTGGGAACAGCCATTAGGAAACAGGAATGGCACCCATTGTGGTTTCCTACCAATACATGTTGTGCTTTCAGAGGCAGTCTTGTGAACTTGGTTGTAACAACTTGTTTTTTCAGTTACTGTTACATTCTTATCAGCTTGATGCAAGCTGGCCATTCTTCTCTGACCTCTAGTATCAACAAGGTATTTTAATCCAGAGAACTGCTGTTCACTGGAAATTTTCTCTCTTTCAGACAACACTATGTAAACCTGAAAGATGGTTATGTGGGAAAATCCCAGTAGATCAGCAGTTTCTGAAATACTCTGACTAGCCCATCTGGCATCAATAACCATGCCAAGTTCAAAGTCACTTAAATCTCCTTTCTTCGTTCTGATACGCAGTTTTAACTTTAGCGGGTCGTCTTGACCATGTCTGTGTACTTAAAAACATTGAGTTGCGGCCATTTGATTGGATGATTAGATATTTGTTTTCATGAGGAAAGCTTACTTAATATCACAAAGTAAATAACAGAGCACCAGTAACTATCTGCTTGACACCCTAACATAGTAAAACTACACTGCAGGAGACTGTATGACAGTTATAATTTCCTTCATAGAGAAACATTGTGCTATTAGGGTAAACAGCTCTTAAGAAATCTGAACAAATGATCAAAACCATATCCTATTTGACAGCCACTGCAGTCAAATAGCAGTGATGAGAAAGCTAGTGGTGCTAAACTCCACCTTTTTGGGGGCTTTTCTGTTTTATGACCCATGTGTGCAAAATGTGAGAGATATAACTATTATAGTCCAAAATGGCTTTCAAATACCTTCTCGTCTTCATAGCATCTGAATGAATATTGGCAGAAACACAGTCAACCGTCAACACAGTCAGCAACTGTAACTTAAGTCACACAAAGTAAATATGCTTGTCCAATATAACGACAACACTGCACTTATACAAACCTAAAATGGTCAAAAAAATATTATTTAACTATCTAAAAAGATATTGTGCAAATTAATCATTTTTACTGGACTGGCACTTGATGCCACGTTATATTCACCAGATAAAAGTATCCATTCCTATCAAATGTATGGTATGGCAGTGTTATGTACAAATACACATACACTGACATTTGTATACACACTATAACTATCACCCTTTTTTCGCACTGCATGACAGTGGTCGTATAGGTCATTAAAAGTCATGGGATGAGACAGCGACATGAGAGCTTACATTAAAATTCCTCTGGGTTCACCAAAGTTATGCTCCTTTCATAGAAACACTTTCAACAGAAGATTGCATGACATGCACACCCGGGTGCAGAGGCACGACTTCCTCCCAGTGATACTCACATACTTTACACACAAGGTTCCTTTGTCTAACAATACCACCATAATTCTTTTGTTTCATGGAGAAGGCTATGTGTAGAAGAGAGGATCTAAATCAAGCTTCTAAAAGCTGCATATGAGTCTGAGATGTTTCCTGGGTTATCTGACAAAGACAGAGGACATAACAAGAGACAGATCGGTTTCACCTCCATCTATTTCTCCTCTTCCTCCCCTAGCCAGGCCTTCCCGTCTCTGTGCCCTGCCATCCTGAGATACAGGACCTATACTCAGAGCACAACCGGATGATACCAGGCCAATCTTCCCTCTAGAAATAGAGGAGGGCCGGAAAAAGACTTTTGCTGACGTCACCTTATCAAGAAGAGGGGACACGGGGGAGGCAGTGAGTCAATTAGCAGCCTCTAAAAATACATTTGAAATATGGCTTCTGTTCTGCAACTTCCCATGTCCTGTGCGTCTCTCTCGATTACTTTTGTTGGCTTTATCTCCTCTATGCTCCATTCCTCCATAATGTACTACACAAGGTATACACATTGTAAAACATATGTTAACTTTCTGACAAAGTCTAGTAGTATTGACATTGATCCTTGTTAAATAATATACTTAGATATTATAAAGGTGGAGCCCGGTTACACATTATTGTTTTAAGCCTCGGCCTCTTTCTCCGTTTTACAGGTCTCAGAGGACAGCGGGCATTGAGTACTAATTGGTTCCACAGCGAACTATAACGCGGACTCCACCAACGACTGTCCGCCTTCATCACTACAGGACCGTAACGAGTGTTTTGCAAACAACACAGTGGGGCTGAAAAGAGGCCAGGTGGGTAATTGATGTGGTTACTAAGTGGCTAATTTGCATTCTTTACGCATATCAAACTAAGCAGTTTGAGAGATATGGATAAATTGGACAGGGGTGGGGGAAATTGCAGTCATAAATGACAGCAAGAACTAAAAATGTTTTTTTAAGTGCTTAGAAGATGGTGGAGAATACTCATTTATAAAGTGCTTATGGACTAGCTGAAATTAAGGGATAGGCAAAAAAGAATAATACTGGTAACAGTTATGATTGCATGCACACATAGTTCAACTATAGTTACCATTTCTGTTGAACTCTACAATGCAACTGAGCTCAACGGTTCCTTAAAGGCTGCAAACACAAAAATGTAATTGTTTTAGGTTTTAAGGTACAACACAAAAATCTAAGGTACACTGTGAGGGGATGATCTCTGAGTGTAAGTAATGACGTCATTTTTATTTTACACCCGTCCTTTATTATGCCAACATGAATACAAAACTGTGTACTCAACTGCAGCGAATGTTCGTTGAACGGAAATCTTCAGGCCTACATCCTCCAGGTTTAGACTCGGGAGCCAAAGTCATGAAACTAATGAGCACTTGGTGAAAAAAATGCTTTATAGCAAACAAAAAAAAAGTAAATAAATAAAACATATGCAGCCAAATTATTCACTGCTGCTACTACTGGTAATGTCACCTTAGTCCATTTTCTCCACAGTTCAAAGTTCATTTCTGTTTTTGGAGTCCAGGTTTGTGTTGTGTGAGTGGTGGTGCTACTGCTATAACTGCTACGTAGGAATTCACTGATATGGATCCTGGATTCGCTTCACACAGCAAGGAAAATTTCACTCAATACCACTGTATAATATTTTTTTTAGTGCTAGTGATTATATTTATCTTATTCCTCAAAAATACAGAAATGTATAAAATCGCATGTATGTACCAGATAGGAAACAACATCAAATAAAAGCATAAAGTAAAATATTATAACATTGTATAACAATGGAAAGTGCTTCCATAACAAACGTTTACCGCACTGCCGTTCTAATCAACAAGTAGGGGCAGAGCTGCAGTCATTTCCATCTTCCCCGTGTAGGTTTTCCTGTGCATTGCAGGCATTCTTCCTCTTCCTCAGCACGTAAGGATAGACTACTACACTTGCATGCTGACAAGTGCGCTTGTCATTTTAGCAAGGCAATCTAAAAGAATTACATAATAGTTACCACACTGCTTTCTTTGCAAACATTTGGGGTTTAAATAGTAATACTTTTCACCTAACTCTGCTTGAATTCTTTAGGAATTAGTTTTTGTTTTTTTACTTTGTCTCAATGCTGTGTTTCCCTACTCTCACTGATTGAACATTGCCTGTAAAATCTGTAACAGCACATAAGGGTTTAATTTGAGACAGAGAAGTTACCACTGGAGTGTCCTGCCAAAAAGCAAAAATAAGCAAAAAATATATTTCCTACATGTAAGTATTTCAGCACATCGCTGACAGAGCAAAAGTTAACTATTTTATATAACATTCAAAAATCATGAAGCAAAATTAGGAGCTTGACGAAAATATCACCAAACGCAATTTTCCTACAGGTAAGCACACATGGGACCTGCACTGTTATCACAAGATCTGACTGAGGAATGATGAGCTGTTCCACAGTGACAACAGTGAGGGAAGGGATAATAACTGGCTGCATTATTTAGGTTAGTGATCGCATAAATAGATAAGATGGCAGCATCATTGAATCTCTTTTTTTTTTTTTTAAACACTTACCGCTGATGTTGTACATTATATTTATACTAATTGCCTAAAAATATAGGGTATTGGGTGCTGTGGGAGTATCCTATAAACCTATTTTACAGATGCAATTACAATTATCTCACACAGCTCACGGTGTAAACTGTGAGCAAGAATAATTCTCTTAGGACTCCTGTCGCTTCTTCTCTGACAGGTGATAGGGGACCAAATTAATCAACTTTTTAATAAACACTGTAGGAGATCAGCAGGCATTTGGGTGCAGTGAATGTTGTTTTAGACATAAATAAACATCCCAGTTCCATCAGAGACAACTAAGATGATCCTCTCTTTTCCCTGAAACAATCAGATGGGGTAATTTGTGGTTCACACCACATGCACAGGTGTGCTACTGACACCCAGGCTGGATCACATCTTTATATGTGCTTTCTTCTGAACCCACCCCCAGCGATGGCTTTGAACTGTCGTGCTAATGCTTGCTGCCCTGGTCTCAGAAGAGCCCAGAGCTGCACCTCTGAGGAAACAAAAGGAAAAAATACTTATGAAGTGAAGCAAGCTGAACGCGTAAATGCTATATTTTATGTGTGAACTCTACAAATCTTGCAAACTAGACTGTTGCTTACAGGAAAAAGGGACAGCAATCAGGGGACCGAAAGTGAGAGGAAAAGGAGAAATATTTCTGAATTGACAAACATATCTTCTATACACATCCTAAGAAGCTAAACATTACCAGCAATAAAAGTCCTTTCATTATCAAATTATATTTATACTTGTGGTGCACCTCTGGTTCAGCCAGTGTAACTTCTCTTTCACTGCCGAATCAAAATCAAGAAGGGATTAAACTTTGCAATATAGCAGCAGAAGAGAAACTGATTCTGGTTGGGTATTTATGATCTAAAACTGAACAACATGATTTTGTAAGCCAGCAATAATAAGTACCCGGGCAAAAAAAAAAAAAAAAAAAAAAAAAAAAAGAGTAAAGTAAAAGAAGGACGAGAAATAACCTAAAATTGGATCTATGGGAAAGGAAAGAGAATTAGCAGCGTCCTGCTGTCAGTTCTTCTTTCAATATAGAGCTGGGCGATAGAACGATAACGATATGTATCGCGATATAACTTTTACTCGATAGAGAAATTAAGCTATCGCGATAGACCTCGCCGCTCGTCCTCTTAAAAAAAAAAAAAAAAAAAAAAAAAAAAAAAGGTCAGCCGATCCAAATTCAGTAGCGCAGAGCCGAACCAATCACAGCCGCAGCGTCACGTCGCGTGACTTGTTACGTACAGCACAAGTGCCAAGCCGCACGTGTGTTTGTTTGGGAAGCAGCCAGCGGGTAATGGAGCCAGCGCATAATGGAGGAAATGAGTGTGCCGACTAGAAAAATCAACCGAGCGTGACCGAAGAGAAAACAGATGATGGTTCCAATGCCGGAGAGATTGTCGAACGGAAGAGCCATAGAAGTTCCGTAGTGTGAAGGTATTTTGGCTATTTCAAGTCTGACAAAAAACAGAGTAGCGTGCACTGTAAATTGTGCCGAAAGCAAGTCTGGAAATACAATAAACTGGTGCATGCGTCACACTGTGCGCCACGTTATTGTTTCGGTGAAATGAATTTCTACAATACTGTTACTGTTAATTCTACTCTCTTGCAGTGTTTAAATGCTTACATATACACACAGTTACTGTCCCTCCACACATACGACTCGGTTCTGCTTCTATGCCCCAGCTTTGTTTACTTTTTCCCACCGAGGCTTCTAGACTTCTGATTGGCCAACATTTCTGCACGGTTAGGAATCTAGCGCCACCTGCTGCTTTGGCATGTTCATAGCAGCGTTTTCCTTCATTTCTGCCTTTATGTGTGGACGGGATTATTTTTTAAAACGAAAACGGAAAATCTCCGTTTTCAAAAATACCCGTGTACGTGTGGACGTAGCCTCAGTCTCTGACTGGAAGCGCTAATTCGTCATTCGGCTTTTGTCAGACTAAAGTAACTGTTACAACTGTTTGAAAAGCTCAGCTATACAACAAGGAGAGATTGAGAATTTCCTTTTAGTTCTCAGTTTATTTGATATTGACAAAAGTTAGTCAGTTTTGTCTGTTCTTCTGTAAAACAAACTAAGATTTATTTTTAGAATTAATACTTTATTTCTAAGTGGAATTGACAATTTAGTCTGTTTCGTTTGTTCTATTTTGAAACTTAAACGCTTTAGCGGCTGCCTTTTGTGTAGTTTGCAATATTTGCCTTTATTTATCTGAAAAAGTCTCATGTTCCTTAAGTACATCTACCCTGTTGAACTTATTATGGGAAATAAATATTTAAAAACAAGCTGCTGATTATTTCACATTTTACTTGTGAGCAACGGCACATTTAAATCTTACAAATATAGTTATTTGGCTTATATCGTGATAGATATCGTTATCGCCTGAAATGAAAAAAACATATCGTGATGTGAAAAAATCTCATATCGCCCAGCTCTATTTCAATATAAAGAATCACTCGGGCCACCTGTACCAGATGCTGGCTAGCATCATTAGGCATGTGGCTAAAGGAGAGTTACTTACCCAAAGAGGAGAGCTGTGTACCAATACCACCTTCCCAGGGATAAGAATCTCCCTGGGACTCTTAAGCTAACAGGAGCGCTCTGAGCCTCTCTTAAACAGATGAAGCTAAGAAAAAAAAACTAAAACAAACCAAGGCTATTTATCAGTGTGGCAGCCACTTGACTTGTCACTCTTCCCCCTGCCTCCTCTCCATTCATGGCAGCACTATCAGCCCACACAAAGCAAATCAAATGCATGAATCAAGACAAGCTGTATGGATGAAGTGGCCAAATATTACTTCTCCAGCTGTCAAAGAGGACAAAGTAATATAGAGAGTTGGGCACTGCTTTGAGGGGTGCCGTTTGACTTTCATCGCACTTTGGATCATGTTGAACGGCACAAACTTTAAAAGCCGTGCCTTGTTGTTGCTTTTTGTGAACAGTATTCCCATTGAAAGCCTGACCAGACGACCACATCATTATCCAAATCCCTGTTGCTTTTCTAGGAAAGTCCCTGGGTTTTAGTCAAGATCAAAACAGGCCATCAAAAACTATACATAAATAAAAGTTACAGCCTAAAAACATTTCAGATTTGGGTCAGTGTTAACCAGCGGTGGTTCCCCTGCCACTACATGTCCATCTCCACATCTTCCCTTCCCAATAGGTGATTTCCGTGCTCAATTTGTCACGTGAGCACACAAGAGCTAAATAGTTGTCACAATTGAAAGAGTGATTCCTGCTGCTACTGTGTATTACTGACACTGCTACCCTGCAGCAGGTCTACACACACACACACACACACAAAGTGGGAGACAGATTATGTTCACCAGACTTACACTCTCCAGGGGGCTATCTGTCTGTGTTACAGTAGTGTTAGTCACACGGATAAAGCTACTTTGCTCCGCTGTATTCTGCAGTGTGTGGATCCTTTACTAAAGTGGTTTTAAAATACCAGTAATTATGCATGATATGTTAAAGTAACTGAATGATCGTGGTGCGTGCAAGTAATTGCCTCCCTTCTTTACTATTACTGCTATATCGCACTGAAAGGAGAATTCAGGGAAAAGTTAAGAACTAGCATAATGGGACATTTTGAAACAGATAAAATTGTCTCATTATGATGCATTACACAGACTCCTCAGAGCTGCAGTCTCAGAGGTTTGGTAATTTTGGACCCTCACATGTATTGTTTAATAAGCATTGTTATCATTACCACTCTTTCTCCTCCGCTCCACTGCACTAAAGTGCTGAAGCAGGTGAATTACACCATGAAACTTCATGATTTCATGATACTCTAGTGAATCTGTCCATTACACCAGAAGGCCCGGTCCAAATCGATAAAAACAGTGCCTTAAAAGTATGACTATTTTAGTTTTTTTTTTTTTTATCTTATTCTGTAAACTGATAGATCAGTCACGATAAGAAACTATGGGTGGTAAGCAAGCCATTCGTTGCAATAGCCATGTCTAATGGATTATAGTAATGCAAGGTTGAATGGCTCTGTCTGCTGGGGAGAGACTGCTTTCTCAGCACCCCCTCAGGCCATCGCCTCAGGTCTGTTTCAGAGAGTAATCTTAAGTGTTTCATAATTTCCACTCAAATGCTTGTTGTGATCACTAAGCTATATTACTATGTCTTTTTGCAGTTAGCTGGCTGTTTGACAATGCAGAAAATCAGTTTTATTCATTATTTAAATGATTCATGTTTATATCGTAAAAAGATTGTACAGTCTTACTGCTTCTGTGAAACAAAACAATATACCAGACATAATGTAGGCATACAAGAGTGAGGGTAAGAGACAGAAAATCTCCCTCGCAGTAAAGCAATGTTGAATCCACTGTGTACTTCAAACCCCAACAGTTTAGATAACCATAAGAAATGGCTCCTTTATTTCATTTTATTTTATTCCTTTATTCCTGTACGCTGGTCTCTGAGGAGTGCTGGCATCGATTGCTGATTTAATGAAAGCGTCTGTTCCTCTTCCCCCATTCCTCACTCCTCCTCCAGGTCACTCTGCTTAAAATGCCTCCGTTAATCAGATTTCTGTTAAAAGCCGTAAATAGAATCAGAGCTCTGGTGCCAAGACAGACTCTGCTTTACGCTGCTCTTTGCCCTCCCGCTCTCATTCTACGATTTCCCAACTAGTGAATCTGGTTGATTTTCATTCTGAAGTGCAAGTTAACAGAGAGCCCCTCATATTCACAGGTAAGCATGTGTTTTAAAACGCAAAGCACTAAGAAAGAAATAACACAGCAGGAAATTACCCCACTGCAATACAACAAAAAAAAATCGCCAACAAATCTAATGATCTTTATGTATTTTTATTCCTATATGACTCCTGAGATTTTCTCTTCCTCTGCGACCTTCACATCCTCTTCATATAATTCTTGTAATCAGATTTAGAAAATTGGGACTGGAGACAAGTGGTGGAAAGCTTTATGCCATTTTACAAATTTGATGAACATAAATGGGCGATAAACATTTATATTGTATTGTGGATAAACAAATTTTAGCACTTAGAATGGTACAAAAAATTACATACTGCAAAAACCTGAATCGTTTTTGTGTGGTATGCATTCATTTTAGCTGATATATAGAAATGATCACCAAAAAAGTCCTCATAGTTTATGACAGATCTTCCTTGACTCAAAAATGTACAGTATATAACATCCTTTTACCAGACAGTTTGTATTGAGCCTAAAGAAAGCAGTGGCTTCATGTGAAGTCAAAGCACAAACTGAGCAAACTAAAAGAAAATATTGTTCCAGTTACACCACTGTAGAGTCCTATTGTGAACATCAGTGTTGATTCTTAAAATATTTACTTATGGAAGGCCATATGAGAAGGAGTCAGAGTGCCTCATTAATCTGCCATGCAGATATTTAAAGGGTAAATCTCCCGGTGATCACACAGAACACAAAAAGTGTGAAAACTGCTGTGGCATTCAATGAACATCCTGCACTTTTGGTTTAAACATGCTCAAATGACCATGAATGTGTATCACACTCAAGATTGCACCAAAAGTATACACAATACCATTTTGACAGAGAACTGAACAAAAGGAACCCAACAACCAAAAATAGCTTTGAATGTCAATGTCTTTGTCTTTTATTTATTTGTTTGCAGATCTTTCAACAAACCTCTGTACTTATTTCCCATTTCCCTTACAAATATAAAGAAATGAGGGGTAGCATAAGACTTTTGCATGGTACTGTATGTATAAAGCAGCACAGCATGAGATTAAAGGAGCATTTTCTTTAGTTTTATCTCTCTTTAGCAGACTAAACCTTTATAACATTAAACAAAGTTTTTGGTATGTGCAGCCTTCAACCTGCTTTTGACAGTTCACCAGTTGTCTAAACTTTGAGAACCCCTGCTCTATATGAACTGGTTTGGACAACATTTCCTACTAAATTAGACATTTTGATGCTTGTATGTGGGTGCGCAACTACTATTGTGTGGTAGCGTCAGTGAAGACCTACCGTAGATAAGAATGGCAAGAAATCTCTGTGTGGTGCAGGAAGTGAGACGTCCACGTTGGGTCTCTACAGCATTACATTCAAAAGACATACATGATGCGAATCTCCATCGGAGTCTGTGTATAACTCTTAACGCTAGCTCAACGCAACAAAACGGAAAGAGGCATCACTTTGTGATGGCACGGTTGTAATTGCACTTTGCAAGTACACGTCTATATTGTTTCATTCTCAAGGAAAACTTAAACTAATATATCAGAAATCATACAAAAAGAACATTGTCTTGCAAATCTAATGACTAAGCCATCTATTCCTAAATGCTTTTTAAAAGCTATAAATGACTTATAGCCAGTGTTGGGAAGGTTACTTTTAAAATGTATTCCATTACAGATTACAGAATACATGCCCCAAAATGTATTCTGTAACGTATTCCGTTACGTTATTCAATGAGAGTAAAGTATTCTGAATACTTTGGATTACTTAATATATTATCATGCTGTTTACAACTACGTGAATGTACTATTGCTGTGATTTATTACTGTTACTGAAGGTTTGCGGCTCCGAACCGTAGTAAAGGGACCTCTGGCTAATACGTCAGGTTCGTGTCGGGCTCGTAGCCGAAAAATAGCTTTACTTTGTTGTCTGGGTCAACTTTGCTTGCGAGAGACAGAGAGAGGCGTTGAAAGGCTGCTCCAACGGAACTTGTTGTTTTTGGAGGAAAACACGAACACGGTGTACAGTCGAGTCTTAATAGCTTACTTACAACTGGGCTCGTCAGGCACTCTTCTTGGCTGCAGTGGTTATTATTATATTTACGTGCTTCCAGCTCCTGTTTTTGCTCGATGACAGCTCGTACTTTTCCTTTTTCTCCCTCCTCGCGCTCACAGACACATAACGTGTATGGCAGTCCATTCTCCCTGCAGCACAGACTACACTGCCTATGATGCTACATTCTTTAGAGCTATACCTGTAGCATTCTGCCTATTAGCTTAGCACAACAACAACAAAAAGGCGCTCTCTCACCCAGGAAACAGCAGAGAGAGCGTCACCCTGTAACCGTGGCAACCGTAACGCTGGCACCTGGAACAACAGAACGTAGCTGTCAAACAAAACCGAAACAGTCCTGACCCACGACAATATGAAACAAGGAAGTACCGCCGTGTAATCCATTTATTTCAACAAAGTAACTGTATTCTAAATACTGTGGAGGTATGTAATAACGACAGGAGAGGTCTCTGTGTCTCACTCCAACTTTCGTTCAACTTGGGTGTGAGTGGAGCCACCTGGTGGTCCGCCACACATACCCCCCCCCCCCCCTGAACACACAGTTAGGCCCCTATTCAGTCCAGGACCCTGGGTCTAAGCAAACGACCCGAACGACTGAACCTGGGAGGGAGAGAACATGCAGAGGAAGGTCCATCCTGTGAACGAGGCTGGTGAAGGAGAGCAGGAAAGGCAGGAGGAGGCTCAAACGCCGGTGGTCCAGGGGTAGTCCTGGGGGGAAAACCAGAGTCTGTCAACCCCATCGAAGGAGGGCGGTCACGGCATTACTGTCCGGAAGAACATGTGCAGGTTTAAGTCTGTCAACACACACAGTCTCCCTTCGACCCCCAAAATCCAAAACAAAATGTTTCTGGCCCGGTTCAACAACCCTGAATGGGCCGTCATACAGCGGCCACAGCGGTGTCCTGTGGGCATCGTGCCTGACAAAAACAAACTTGCAGTCTCTAGAGTCTTTGGAACAAAGGTTTCAGGCACGCAATGGTGCACCGGACCAGGAACCCGAAGCAAGTGCAAAAGCGGGTTGAGAGATAGCACCGATGGATCGAAGCAGGGAGGAGGATTTTCGGGCAAGAATTCTCCAGGCACGCGGAGGGGCTGACCAAACACTAGCTCAGCTGGGGAAGCACCGAGATCCTCCTTAACCGCAGAGCGCAGCCCAAGCAAAACCCACGGGAGGCGGTCAACCCAATTGCCATCCTTTAAGGAGGCGCGAAAGCAGCCTTAAGCGACCGGTGGAACCGTTCACACATCCCATTAGCTTGCGGGTTGTATGCGGTTGTGCGGTGGACTTTAGCCCCCAGTCCATCAGCCATGGCCGACCAAAGCTTGGATATGAACTGGGGGCCTCTGTCTGACGTAATGTCTGCGGGTGGGCTGAAACGCGAGACCCAGCTTGACAAAAACGCCTTGGCCACCACTGCTGCGGTAGTGGACGCCAGGGGAACCGCCTCCGGCCACCTGGTGGTCCGGTCAACAACAGTCAAAAGGTGCGTAAAACCTTGTGACTGCGGCAGAGGACCCACCAGATCTACATGCACATGATCGAAACGTTTGCCGGGTATGAAGAATGGCTCCAGGGGCGCCTTGGTGTGTTTATGAACCTTCGCACGCTGGCAGGGAATGCACGCCGACGCCCATTCCTTAACAGATTTGCGAAGGCCTGGCCAAACAAATTTAGAGCTGACCAGTTTAACAGAGGCCCGGACCCCTGGATGAGAGAGAGCATGTACCGAGTCAAAAACTTGACGACGCCAGGAAGCGGGAACCACTGGGCGAGGGCGGCCAGTGGAAACGTCACAGACGAGGAGGGGACCACCGTCCTGCACGGGTCTGTCCTCTAGTATGAGGCCCGTCTGGGTGGATTTAAGCGCGAGGATGTCCGGGTCACCGCTCTGATCGGCAGCCATGGCGGAGTAGTCTATGCCGAGAAAGACGGGAGAAACCAGTGCACGGGACAAACAGTCAGCCACATGATTGGATTTACCAGCCACGTGCCGAATGTCCGTGGTAAACTCAGAAATGGCTGCCAACTGGCGCTGCTGGCGTGCACTCCATGGATCAGAAACCTTGGACATGGCAAACGTCAAGGGTTTGTGGTCCACGTATGCGGTAAAGTGACGACCCTCGAGAAAAAAAACGGAAATGACGAGTCGCCAGGTGGAGCGCCAGTAGCTCCCTGTCAAAAACGCTGTAATTGCGTTCGCTGTCACGTAGCGTGACAGCGAACTTTGTCGTGTTCAGCGGACTTTGTCAGGCAATGGAACCGCGCCCTCGGCGGAAATACGGTGCCCAAGAAAATCGAGAACGGGCAACCCAAACTGGCATTTAGACGGATTAATAATCAGTCCATGCTCCGCCAAACGCTGAAAAACCTGCCGCAGATGGAACATGTGCTGCTCCTTCAAGCTGCTGGCCACCAGTATATCATCAAGATATACAAAAACAAAGGGCAGCCCGCGCAAGACCGAGTCCATCAACCGCTGGAAGGTTTGGGCGGCACCTTTCAGGCCAAACGGCATGCGCAGAAACTCGAAAAGGCCGAAAGGTGTAATTACGGCGGTTTTGGGGACATCCTCCGCGCGCACGGGAACCTGGTGATATCCCCGTACCAAATCGATCTTCGAAAAAACCGAGGTCCCCGCAAGATGGGCGGAAAAATCTTGGATGTGGGGAATCAGAAGGTTGCGTGTTCACATCACGTCGGGGTCACCAATGTGGAGGTATGTAATAACGACAGGAGAGGTCTCTGTGTCTCACTCCAACTTTCGTTCAACTTGGGTGTGAGTGGAGCCACCTGGTGGTCTACCTGTGACAAAATGAGTTTATTCTAAGAGCCAATTGTTTTGGAGTAGGTGTGTTCAAAAATTAAATGTGAAGAGATAAGGCTTCATCTGTAATGTTTATCAAAAATATTTTGTTTCATTTTAAGAGTAGGTCTTTCAGGGGGTGTACTTCCTTAACTTGCATCCATCTCTTCTCTATATTAATGTTGGCACTGGGAATAGAAATACTAAAACTTTTTTCCTCAAGTAAAATTAAATATAACATATCATAAATATAGTATCAAAAAAATCCTGATCATTTTTTCCTACTTAAAAGTGAATAACGAAAGAGATATTAACAATCCCATTCCTACACTAACCAGACATTACTTATGGACTGTGGATGTTTAAGGACCAGAAACATGTTAGTCAATACCAATATCACAGAAACTGAAAGCACACACTTTAAGTACATGAATTAAACAAATCGATGACAAAAAGCACATGGTGGTCTGTGTAAAGTACATCACGTATTTAACAAAAATCCAACTTTAAAAAGATGGAAAGCCAGATCTATAAAAGAGCCCCGGTTCATAAATAGATCCTGAATAAACAAAAACATTATACAGTGTTATTCTCACAGTCATTTAGAATTAAACAAGTTTAAGACATACAAAGAGGCAAAGCACAATCCGTCTATCTCTCAGCAAGTTTCATGTGATGAATAAAACACTGTGTGCATTATACATTTAATATAGTTTAAAATATGCAGTTTAAAAAAAATCATGAACACACACTCACTCAGCTTACAAATGGCGAAATGTTATTGTATATGCTAAAGCATCCTCTAAGAGACTTTACTGTTCTTACTTAGACTGCATGAGGGCTAATTATCACATTGTTCCTGATGAATAACCAGTCAAAATGATTATACCCTCTACAAAAACTCTTAATTAGCAAAATCTCTTTCTCAATCAAGTATCTAAATTACATTTGTACAGTTCAGTGATTACTGACCAAAAGGAGGATTTTTGAGCTGTAAAGAATACGCTGGGCCCATAAATGGTCTCACTGAATGGGTGACCACTCACCGAATGAATCATGTCCTAATAATTAAATTGTATGGCATACCCAGAGTGTTAACTTTAGTGGATGCGCATTGAGCGCTTCTGACTTCTCAAAAGGCTTTTAAAGAAATTAAGTGATGGGCTTCGACAATAATTCCTCTTTTCTGGGTCATTGATTGTTCTCTTTTTTTGGCTCTTCCAGACACATTTTGCTCTTCTACTTAAGATTTGCATTCAGGGATCCTTGTTCTTATCTCTATAACCCCAGTCAGGAGCCTGAGCTTTCTGAGCTGTTAATTTTAAAACGTGGTAATTAAAATATTTATCTTGTAGATGAATTTCATGGATTTCTTACTTTTTTCTGGAGCTACCTATTTACTCAAGCACAATAATGGGTGAAAAAGACAATGAAGAATCAAGATATCCATTTCTATACATACTGCTATTTAGCAGCAAGGAGCCACACAAACTACGAAAAGAGCAGGAGCACACTATCTACACATGAGGTGTAGGAAGTCTTCACCAAATATTTATATCTATGCAGTGTACACGGACATATCGTTAGTTAAGAGCAGACACAAATTAAACGGGCTTGTCAGTAAGAACAATTTTGTATTGTACAAGGATAAAGCATTAGTAGCAATATTAATACGACATTATCTAACATCAAAGACAATTTAATTAAATGAGCTTATAAATTACAAGAATTTTATGTCTGAATCTAAGAGGATGATAACGTTTACCATAAATTGTAGTCTGAATATATGAATATGCCTATCAATCAAATTTTGCTCATTTTCACTCTTAATTTGAATGATATATCTCTGCCAAGCACCCTGCTAATAGCAATGTTTAACCTTTAAACTAAAAGGCTCATCTAGAAAGCTTGAACAAAACTGCCACTAGAATGTAAAGACCTTAATAAACTTTCATAGATAATAACAGCATTCGTTTAATACACCGAGGCTGTGAAAAACCAGCAACTTGTGTCAGATTACAGCCAGCAGTTTATCTTTCTTTTCCTTTTTTCTGACCTTAGTGAACTAACAATTTGCTGCAATCTGTTAGCATTCAGCTATTAATCAAGTGGTTACTGAACAGCCTGCAGGACTGTTCTGATATAGTGGCCACAACAGCATACTCTCTGTTTTCAAGCACCTGAATATCATTTGTTTCTGTTTTTCTAAGCCGTATCAGCAACATGTCTGCATGTCATAATATTAAGCCAATAATCAAAGTCAATTAGCATCCTACTTCCCTCCCTTTAAGCACCTAATTCTTCACTATGCTATACCTTTGAAATATAAAAAAGGGGGAAAAATGTTACTTACTTTCTATGATATTTTTTTAGCTATCAGGTTTTCCTGATATCAAGCTTCTTGCTGATCAATAAACAAAACTGTAGGCTAGTGCCATTTATCACCTCCAAATCTTCACTCCTGACGAGTGATAGATCTCCCATACAGTTGCTATCTAAAATTACTCATAAAGACTGATTAGGGCCAAATCAGAGCCTTCCTTTCCTGAATCTTCAACATATCATCAAAAAAATAGCTTTCTGGAGTCAAGTAGCCATATGATAGACGAGCATTTCCAAGCGCAAGGCCAGGGTATTGTGTGCCATGAAGCTTATTTTATAGGGTCCATGATAGATGTTGTTTAGAGCGATTTAAGCGGCCCTTATGCTGGTGTCAGCATCTGACCCCTCCGCAGTGATAAAGCTATCAGAAGGAGAGAAGTGGAAGCAGAAGTGAAATACGGAGGGAGGGACACATGTGCCAGATAAACTCCTGCATACTGGGCACGCACCCAGCTCTGGAAGGGGAATGCCTTCATTCTTATCTGCATAAAAGTTGAAGGCGCAGGAGTGGCTTAAGTGAAAGTGCACATTAAGTCCTCTAATAATCTAACTTCCAAAACTATTTAAATCAAGATTTTTTTTTTTCCAAAACGTACAATGTTCCTTGTTTCAAGAGTGACACCCAAGCCTGACACATATTGCAACTGCAAATCAAAACAACAAAACAAGCTAAGAGCACAGCCTAATTATTTCATACTGAACACAGGCTGAAAATAAATGATGAAAACGTCATCAGATGCAATGATGACTGCATAAAAATGTAAATACAAAAGGAGGGGCACAGGCTTAGATACCAACAAGCTGCCCAAGAATATCAGCTGCAGTTGTGGCTACTATGTTTGCAAGGCACAACACATGTTAACTGGTACTTAACTGTATAAACTTGAAAACAAACAAGAAAATCTGTTCATTCAGTTCACTTAAATCACACATCCTGAGGGCGCACAACATACTGATTATTTCTATTTATTTAAGGTGCAACAAACACCATAAAGTTACACAATGGGCTCAACTTTTCAAGTCAATTTTTTTCCTCAACTGGTATCTGTTTTTACATTTTTAGCAAATTGGCATCATTAAAATGATTGTGAATTAGCCATTACGAGTTCCTGTTGCACTACGTTCACGGTCAATTATCACAAGATTAAAGAAAACACAGAATTTCAGGAAAAGTGTAAGATGAGTGTTGTTTTTCCAACTTAGATTATACATTCAAAATATATTTTATATTCTAAACGACACTGACTCAAGAGCAGACCTGACATAAACATTGTATTTTTACAATTTTAACTATGCAATTTTCAAGCTCATGTGTTAAAAAGCAGCCCTGAAATACTGTGTGTGCATCAGTATCCTATAACCCACAGGTGGTATACAGACAACCTATTGTAGCTAATAATCTTTAATCAGACCCCCATCTGTGGTTCATTAGCACCAGCTAAACATCTTCATCCATACTTCAAAACATTTTGCATTACTGATAAACTTAATAATTTCCTCCCACAAACTACAGGCCATGCTGTCCGATCGCATCAAAAGTATGAAACATGACAGAGAGCAGGTTCTGCTGCAGGTTAGGAAAAGCACAAGCAAAAGTATTCTTCATCATAGAGGTTACTCAAAACCAATGGGACATTAACCCACCTCCCCTCTCGCCTCCAACCTTTATAATACAGACGCTGCCCCCAAATGAGTACTTGGGGTTGTCATGTGAAATTGAGACCTATTGGTTGTAATCACAAAATGCGACAGGCCTGTCCCCTCTGAGAGCAGGTCACCTCTACTCCCCCGCCCTGCTCCTGTTCTGGTCTGTTCAGCCTGCATGAGCCCCATGTTTTATTCCCCCTTTCTGTCTGCTAACGTTGGCCTTGTCATTTTTCACCCTGCTGACTGATTACTGGTTACACTGTTTAGCCAATCTCCACTTATAGCTCCTTGTCTTCTATGGCTTTATGACATTATTACAAATCTTTATCACCACCATCAATACTCTTAGCCTCATAGTGAGGTGTGTTTAGAACAGACACAAACACTATCAGCCCAACCAACACATACTATATTATAACAAACTATATAGGAGTTGTGATTGGAAAGCAACCTGAAACAGAAGTTAGTTAATGTTTTATACATTTTGCATTATTACGGTTCATTTGCATATCAGGTAGAAGCTTACCTAAACCTTTTTTTCCAATCATTTTCTTGCACAGGCTGCACAGGCTAGACCGATATAGCAAAATTCTTGTTGTTTGACTAAACAACCTTTTGCACAAAATATTAAATCTGTTAGAAGTTAATGGACAAATGGCAGCAGTTCCTGTTCGACTGGGTTTATCACTTTAATCGTGAAGTTGTTCTGTCTCATATTAAAAATATCGTATTTTATGTTGTAAGGCCATTGTGTTTGTCATTGCTGTATGAATATTGCTTTCTTCCTGTTTTTTAAAAAGATATTTTTGATCTTCCACAGACCTTCACATCTACGTAGACTCATCACACTAGAGCTCTCATGTAAATCTAAATCAACATGCTACAACTAAATTTATACACAGACATGAAACACTTTCCAGAGCACAAGATGAAGCTTGAGCAAAATATGTTAAAAACTGTAATATCGTCCTAAACACACACACTCCAAGGCAGCGGCAGCAAATTTCGCCATTCTAACAAAGATACTCTTTAGCAAACATTGTTTCTGTTGCCATCATCAACACTACAAACAAACGCAGCCTAGATTATCCCTCTAAGGTAAGCCTTTAACTTTTTAAGCTTTTAAAATATATGCATGTAAACAAGTGTATGATTCAACAAGAATATATTAAATTTGATTCCTGACCAAAGGCACTGTAATTTAAAAATCTACAAATTTCAGTTTAACTATTATTTCTTACAAACACCAATAACAGATATGACTGTACTGAAGTGCATTTTATAATTACAGTATTTTTTTCTCCTTTGAGGAAAATAAAACATTACATTAAGGGTGGAACAATTGTTGTTAAAAATGTCGAGGGTAAGGATTTCTCAATGATTAATACTTCTCATTTTACTCAGTACTAAGTGTTTTTATTCTGTGTGAGTTTGTGTGCTTGCATTAGAGTGGGTTATCTAAGTGTAGTCACACTTGGCTACTCCTGGGTGGATGTGAGAAAGTGTCACTGCCTATGTTTGAGTAAAAAAAAAGGGCGTGAACACAAAAAGTGACTGATATAAACAGGAAATGTTAATATAACAAGTTTACGCTTGCTTTCATCAGAAGAGCGCTGCACTGACAGGAAGTACAACTAACATAACATTAATTGTAGCTGAATAATTAATCCTTAACAATCAGAGTAGAATGGTGACTAACTGAAAATCGTAGACATTTTCCTTAGTAGGCAATTATAATATTATGGATTCTTTTTAGGCCACGTTTAAGGAGACCCATTAGCAATTAATACCAGCTACAACATGATTTAGAATATTCCCACACAGCATATGTCTAGTAATTGTTTATAGGTTTAGTTTGAAGATGAAAGCTGAGTGCACATTATGAAAGCAATATAGATATTTATACTATATATATATATACACGCACAGTTAAGTGAAACTCATCGAACACTAGTGATGGATTTTGTAGCACTTGGCTGCCCTCTGTTGGACACAACCTTTAAATGTGCACTTCATCTTCCAAGAACTCAGTGCAACATGATATTGGTTACAATGTAATTACAGTGAAATCTGGTTGTTTGTGTATGAAGCCAACTACACAGGTCTAAGAAAGGACAAGAATTAAGTATAATGCATTCTATGCATTACTTTGTACCCTTATTCGTACTTAAGGGTGACGTTTCTACAAGTAGTGACTTACCTAAAGTCATATAATGTAAAAAGAATTCTTATACCAGTTATCAGGACATAATAAAAATAATCTAGTCGTTAGCAGGTCTTAAAATACAACCTCTGATAAACATGATAATATGATACTGTGTAATAATTTATTTAACAAAAGTTACAACAAAAAGCAAAAGCAGTGTACCAGCTACTGTTAATCAAATGCCCATGATTAACTGATCAGCAGCAGTTGTAACCATCTCAATCAAAGCAGAGGTTTTGGCACTTTGGTGCTCTGGAGCTTTGAGGTGTTGATTAACACAACACCATAGAGGAAAGATAATGTACGGTGTTCATATTTTTTGCCATTTACAAACAATATAAAATGCATCATCTTATAGTGAGAAAAATTTTTTACAAGCAGAAATTTTTTAAGACAGTGCCCAAGCTTCACAGGAGGGGATATTCCAAAAAATCTGTTCCAGAGTCAGACTATGCAATGCTGAGAAACTGCAAAAAGCACAAGAGCTACATGTCAGACTCTACATGCCTCTGTTAACATGTTAAATGTTCAAAAGTTCAATTAAAAAAAAAACAATCTGAGCTTGTTTCGCAGCCAGAGGAGCTGGGCACCCTGCAGTTTGAACTCCTCTTTTTACCAAAGTATTGTAGAGTCAAATGTGACAGCGAAAGCGCAGCCCAAACGGACTCATGCTACAAGACAATGACCCACAGGGAAACCAGCAAATCAAGGTATTACACTGGCCCATTCAAACTCCAGAGTTCAAGTGATTGAAATGTGTGCAAGACCTTAAGAGAGCAATGCAAAGAAGAGTGGGCAAGATTTCTTCCACCGCTATGTAAGACACCAATAAAGTCACACAGATTCACATGATTCACAATCAAGTTATTGCTGCTAAAGGTGTTCCTCCAGGTCACTGAATCATGAAGTGGAGTTTTTCTTACACTGCTTCAGCATTATAGCTAATTTTTTGTTAAATAAGGACATGGTTTAATATTTATTGTTACATATATGAGGTTATAGTTACCACATTTTTTAGACCTGGTAAGGACTAGATGAGTTTTCTAGTATGTCTTGATATGTGTACTTACTTTTACCATGACTTTATGCAAAGTAAAGCAAAATTTCCAAATTTCCCAAACAAATGAATTTTGTTTAGAGAAATGCTCAAAACTGAACATAAACTAATTTAAAAGTGTAACAACCAAGCTTATGTATACAGTTCGAAAATAATATATTTTCAAGATAACTAAAGGCATTCTTATCTCATTTATAAATGAGAAAAAATAGACACATTTTAAGGTTAAATATGGATATCAGCCTCAAGCCTTTGTAAAGGTTAAATATGACCTGTAAGACTAATTAGGTCTCCCGTTTTCTCTAGATGACTTTGTCCACTCTCAAAAACCTGACAAGGGCCACGTAAGGACAAAAAGTATAACGTAGTTTGTAACGTCTGACATCTCTGTTGGTTGTTAATGGTTTATCTTACACTAACCCCAGATGGTGCAGCCTACTAAAGGAATTCATTATGACTCAGGGTGGTGTTTCTTTATGAGTCACCATTTTACATAAGAGATAGCCTTCGTTCAAAAGTGACAAGAACAACTCCCTTTTTTCTTCAGCACTAAAGGAGCTTCTTTAGAAACAAAGATTTAAAATTTTATTTGACCCACTTAGCGCAGTACTTTTCCAATGTTATGCAACTGAGAGACTAGTGCATTCAGTTTATAGTAAGACAATGGTGCCATCTAGTGAGCAACAACAACACTTCTTATTTTTCCGGCTATAGAATAGTTTCGTTATATTAATTTCACTGAAAGAACAGCAGTTTGTCTGTGAATGAAAAGCCATATTTGTTGCTTTTCTTTCTCATCTTATTTATGTTACTCCACTGGATTGTATTTTATCATCTGGGAAAATAAAAAGCCCCAAACTTAAAAATAGAGTATTTTATATAAAGTTGACAGTACGGAGAATACAGCTGATCCATATATTAATCTTATCTGTGATGCATCTGCATTATAAGATATTTGTCTGTCTATATTACATATTTGTAGGAGATATTTGACTACTTAGCTATTCATTCCCTGGGATTTCAATTTTCGAATTTTATCATTTTATTACATTTTTTATGCTAAACTAGAAAAGCTATGTCTTCAAGTATTTAGATAGTATTTATTTTAAATTGTACACTGTACACCGCCACATTTAATTAGATCTTACTGACAGAAAGACAGGCAGACTTTCAGTTCAAATTCAAGTGCCTTAACAAAAAATGTGTTTAGGACTGAAAGTCCCATTTCCACTGTCTCAAAATGAATTGTATAAACTCACCATGTTTGATGAGATAATGTGGTACGCTTCAGAACTGTTTCTCTCCTCCTCCATACTTATCTCTTACCGTCATCCTGATACAAGTTAATCTTTGTTTCATCTGTCCAAACATTTTTTCAAGAGCTTTGCAGGGTCTTTAGAAGTTTTCTGGCAGAGTCTAATCTGATTTTCTTGTTCTTTCGTGTAACCAGTGGTTTTCACCTTGCTGTAAACACTCTGTATGTACATTCACCATCCCCTCTTCAAGCAGCAGTTGCTGAATTTCTTGCCATAGTGTAATATTTGTTAATTCAGTGTGAACGTGACTAAATAGTGGAAATAAATGATGCCAGAAAACCCAAGCTGTGAGAAAATTGTTGGAGGAAGCAGTTATGATTTATGCACTGACTATAAGAAGAGTCTTTAAAAAGATGATCCCTTAGTGTATTATAAACGTACTATAAAGATCTTATATTTGTCCCATATTAGCTTCTCTTCTCTGTTTAAGCCCACGTTAATGTAAAAATATTTTACTTAAATAGAATAACTGCCAGACTACAGAGACTACAGGCTCGCTTTTGATTCTCAGAGTTTCCATAACTTAAATGGGAAACAGAGTCCTAAGCTATCAGGTCCCTCTGGTGTAAAAACATCTCCCAGTTTGAGACTTGGGAAACAGACACTCTTTCTACTTTTAAGATTAGACTTAAAGCTTTCCTTTTTGATAAAGTTTATAGATAGGGTTGGATCAGGTGAGTCAACCCCATCTCTTAGTTATGCTGCTATGCTGCACTGAGCATTTACTCTCTATTTACCGCTTTTTACTCTCCATGTCAGTTACGGCTATTTCCTTTAAGATAATTACTCTGTAAGCTATTAATTTGTAAACATAGCTTTAATTTATTTTAAAAAAGAAAAACAACATATCCATTTGAAAAATATTTCCTTTTTTGTTTTCATGTCACAGATGGAGTGGCTACTTCTTCTGAATATTAAAGAATAAATATAAGGAAATGATAAGATCATTAATGCAGACAAACTAAAAAAAAAGGACACACATGTTTCACTTATTTACTTGTTAATCCAGTTCTGTTTCTGCTACTTTGATTTTTATACTTGTCTTATTTTTTTACTGCCCCTCGTTGTGATTTATGTTTTGTTACCTGAGACTGGCATAATACAGTTTTGTTACAAGATGCCATCACTCAAGTAAATAAAAGTTAAGCAAACACAGCAAAAAATCTTACATAAAAACGTTTCTTTTGAAAAATGTAAAAAAATAAATAAAAAAAAAGACACTAGGGAAAAGAGAGACCGGACTGAATAATATTGTCCACTCATAAAACCAACCACAATTTAAAAAAATAAAGAAATATACAGTAAACTGTGTCAACCTCTTTGATAAGGAGTGGTGCATTTGATCACTGACCTGGGATCCCTACAGAAAGTGACTGTATTTTGCCATTTCTATTCTGAGCTTCTGAATAGTGCCTAGCAAAAACCCTCCACATTACTATAAGAAAATGAAACGAAGATTTTAACCATCAGGAACAAAAGTAAAACCTTATAAAATAATAAAAACAAGAATGAAATAGCAAACTCATTCTGAAAACTAGCTGACACCAAGGCAAACTAGATTTGAAATTAAAACAAAAAAAGGCCCTTTTTAATTATTTAGCTGATGTTATGTTATGTCCACTAACTAAGGTGAGCTAAACATGCTGTATGAGAAATGCTTTAGTACTCTTCCACTGGTATTTATATACACATTACTCTCAATTCATTCTGTAAATGGGAAATGGCCAAAATAGACTACCCTATTACCTCCAAAATGTGCAGTAATGCAGTATAGTGTGTAGTTTAAATTAGCCACCCCTTATGTAAAGGTAATTTTGACTGCTCCCTGTATCGCTATGGCAGATAGATCAACATGCGCAGACATCCCTAACACACAGCTCACATTTACAACAGGAAAGTGTTCATCAACATTATTCTGACAAACCAAGGAGAGAATAGTGAAAATAAGTCATGCAACTGAATGCATAAACATGGTTCCTCCCATTTTTAATTGTAGACTTTTTGGAAAGCACGTAATAAGTTTCCAAGTGTTCAAAGTCATTTTATCAGTCCCTTAAATTAGCAAATGGGGCAATCTTTCTCAATGCAAAAATTACTGCCGAAATGACACACCGTTACAGCAAGGAGGCATCTATAATCCATGTTATCTGTCATAACATGGATTATAGATGTAGACATAAACGACCACTTACTGGACAGACAGCTGCGCACCTTCTCTTAAAGACCGATTTAGCTCCACTACCAAAACAGCACATTCAGAAAAACTTTAATTTCTCTATTTGTAACTTCCTGCAATGTCACATTTGTGCCTAGCAGGGAATGATCTGATAACGGTTTGTTTCAACTCTGTACTCACAACATTTAACTACACAAGGCATTTACTGCACTGCGCTTCCCAATGCATTTCACTCTGATTGCATTGTGCCACTAATACTTGCTATTCTGCTACTGAATTTTGGAAGGCATTTTATAATAACTGTTAGTTGTTAAACGGCTTAGTCAATGCAGTACCACCATAAAAATGGATACGATCATAGCACACATTGATTGAAAAAGTCAGTCTGTATGCCACGGCCTGTCAGAAGAGAGCAAAACAAGGGGAAGAAAATCAAAAGGTTTAACAGAAGCGACAAGTTTTTTCCGACCAAAACCGCAGTGAAAAGCAAATCAGTAAATACATCCACCTCTGCAGCACTTCAGCCCAGTCATTTTACACCGGTGCACACAGGCTGAACATTATTAGATCATTGTAAGTGTGTGAGGGAATTTCCCACATCAATTGCTAAATCATTTAAAGTATACCAGATACCAGAATGAAATTCAACCTATAATTACGAATCCCTTTTGGAACAAAATAGATGATAAAACATGGTTTCCACGAGGGCACAGTTATCATGGTTATCACACAGCTCCTTGACAACTTATTGTTTGTGCATTGTTTTATTCTGGCATATATTTTGTTTTTATACATTATTGGCAGAGATATGAAAGCACTCTTGAACCAATTGGCATGCATTTTCTATCAGAACACGTCCATAATGCTGCTGTTTGGCTCCTACTTTTATATGGCCCATTTCCCTTAAATGTGTTACATGCAGTTTTTTTTTTTACTTCCCCAGCTCTTTTCATATCAAGTGGTTGTTTTTCGTTGTGGTCCAAACACACTTTCCCACAGGGAACTCCCACAGGCAAAGTGCCCTCTGGTGGACAAATTATGCATTGTCAACACTCACAACATGGTTGAAAAGTGTTCCGCCCGTGTCTTCTTTAATTTTTCAACTTTTATTTACCAGTTGTTGTAAATGTAACATCAAGACATCAGCCAAAACTATCGGCCAGCTAAGAAATTGGTTAGGTTCTTCTTTCTTTAAATTCTTCTCTCTTTCCTTTCTGGGCTTTGTTCCATGAAGCAAGTACAAACATTCTCAGGGTATCTTTCCATTACTTCACTTACCATCACTTATGGTAGCAATGTTAGCACCCATACATTTTTGACGATCAGGCATTTCTGATTCATTTTATCCTTGGAAGTAGTGCAAGTTCTCTTAATAGAAGAATGCTACAGAACCTGTTCTGACTGTTGTCAAATTTGTACATGTTTGATTTGTTTGGTTAGTGCACTGGCCCTTTAAGAGAAAGGCATGGTCCGTGTGCAGACGGGGGAAGTGTAAGAAAGAATCAGACAATCGACTGAATGTGATCTATGCTGTGATTTATGCTGTGAAAGGCTGATAAAAAGGCATTCCCTGTGAGTATGCATTATTGTTTGGCACTTTTATGTTGATTAATAGCAGTTGATTAGATGCTGTTTTACGCGTGCTAATTTATGGTTCGTAGACAGTTGTTTGGTGTTAGCATTAGCACTTGGTCACGCAGCTCCTCAAGTAATTATTTAATTTGTCACTCATATATACTGTATTTTGTTGTTACAGTTTCACACCTGCCATATAAAGCAAAGTCTAAACCCACTCTGGCGTCAGTGACTTTTGTGTGGAGGTGTTTAACTCCTGGATAGTAGAAAGTGGTTCTACGAGGCCAGTACAGTGAAAAGGGACACCCTACTACAGGGGTGCTCACACTTTTTCCGCATGTGAGCTACTTATAAAATGACCAAGTCAAAATGATCTACCCACTACAAAAATCCAAAACATATACTTATTTATAAATATATTGAGGATTCTTTATATCTACAATGTATATACATGCATAACCGCAATATCCAATATTTCACAACACAATTAACTATGTAAATTTTTTGTCATTACCTGAGTTTACTCTGATGACTTGCACTGAATTGAATCAGCCAGGGATGCATAGTCCGGACAGTAGCTGCTGACGGCCAGGTTTAAGAGAAAAAACCGAGAGCTAAAAATTGGAGTTAACTCGCTGACTAGCTTGTCAGTTTTACTACACTTCGCGCCGCTGTTTGCGCATGCGCAGCGACCTAAGCGTCAGAAAAAATCTGCTGTCATCTGACTGGCTTCCCTGTATCAATCAAGTGACGGGATGGATGATAGGCTGGCATCTATTTTTTTAATGCCATGCGATCTACCAATACTACCTTTGCGATCGACTGGTCGATCGCGATCGACGTATTGAGCACCCCTGCCCTACTACAACGATGAAGACTGCATTGTTACACGCTGTATCCAGACCAGCACGACAGACGCAGTGACACCAAGTCAGCATAAATGTGCATTCAATCAGCTTAAAGATGGAGAAAGAAGGATACGAAGTAAGATCCACGACGTCAAAGAAATCTAGCCGCTCTTCCACTGCAAGTGTAATGTTAGCCGCCGCTACTGCCCGCGCTAAAGCTGAAGCTGCCCAAAAAAGAGCTGAGTTTGCAAAGAAGGAAGTTGAGTTTAAAGTAGAAAGAGCCAAATTAGATGCAAAGCTTGATGTTCTAGCAAAAGAAAGTGAAGCTGAGGCCGCAGCCGCTGAAGCAGCTGTCTTGGAGTCTGCTGTTGCAAGTTTTAACATGAGTGATGAGCACCTGAGCTTACCAAAGGAGACACAGAGTTCTCATGAGCGAACTACAGACTATGTCAATATGCATCAGGCACGCAGTGATTCAGTCAAATCAAAGGACGTCAAAATAGGAAAAGGCGAGTATGCAAATCGACCTAAGCCACCGGACATGTCACCGGATGAACTGCCCTCAGCACCAAAGGACTATGGCTCCCTCAGACCCCCTGATCAAAGAGATTACTCACCTGAAAGGCAAGGACAACAGTTACACTCTGTTAACTATCAGCAGCACCTCAGCCATGTCTCACCAGGGTTTACACCACCCTCTGCTGGACGTTTTCGGTACTACCCTCCAGATCCAAATTCCTCTAGGGACTCTAATGAGCTTGCCAAATATTTAATGAGAAGTCAGTTGTTAACCTCTGAACTCACCAAGTTTGATGACAAGCCGGAGAACTATTTATCTTGGAAGTCATCTTTCATCAACGCCATTGACACTCTAGAGCTTAGGGCGTCTGAACAAATCGACCTCCTTGTAAAATCACTTGGCGCAGAATCTACCAAGCATGCACATCGCATCAAAGCTGTAAACATAACAAACCCAGCTGTGGCATTAGAGCTAATCTGGGAGAGACTAGAAGAAATCTATGGGTCGCCAGAAGCCATTGAAAGTGCTCTTTTCACCAAGCTTGATCAATTTCCTAAAATAGGGCCCAGAGACAATCAAAAACTAAGAGAGCTGAGTGATCTGTTGCAGGAGATAAATGCAGCGAAACAAGAAGGGTACTTGCATGGACTCTCCTATCTCGATACAGCGCGAGGTGTCGCTCCCATTGTGGATAAGCTGCCGTATGGGATACAAGACAAGTGGATGATGGAAGGCTCACACTACAAACAGCGGCACAGGGTAACCTTCCCTCCATTCACGTTCTTCTTACAGTTCATACAGACACAAGCAAAGGCACGCAACGACCCAAGCTTCAATCTGCTGTCAACCTGCAACTCCGGAGTTAAAAGGGACAAGCTTGGAGATGGTTACAGCAACAACCGCAGGTCAGTTTCAGTGCATAAAACCAACGTTATAGCCATATCTGAGGAAGGACCGGACAAATGTTGTGTGTCCTGTGCACAACAAACCTCACGCCTTACAACAGTGCAGAAGTTTCAGAGAAAAGCCAATTCAGGAACGAAAGGCAATATTAAAGCAACACAACATCTGTTTCAAGTGCTGCGCTTCTAACAAACACGTAGCTCGCGACTGTCAAGTAGAAATCAAATGCTCTGAATGTAACAGTGATAAGCACCCAACAGCTCTGCATTCAGATGTTCCCCACCTTCCCAAAGCTCTTCAGCCTGCAACAAGTCACGGCGGGGAGAAACGAGAATTAAAAGAGACTGCAGTTGTTTCAAGTTGCACTGAGGTATGTGGGGAAGGATTTTCTTGGAAATCTTGCTCAAAAATATGCCTAGTTAACGTTTACCCTGCCAACGATCCTAGTAAACGCCAGAGAATGTACGTCATGCTAGATGACCAGAGTAACGTTTCACTAGCACGCTCTGAGTTTTTTGACATGTTCGAGGTTAATGGTAAGGCAGAGCCATACACCCTCCAGACATGCAGTGGCGTAGGTCTCACTTCTGGCAGAAGAGCCTCTGGGTATATGATAGAGGCAATCAATAGCTCCCTCGCTATTCAGCTGCCCATGTTAATTGAATGCAACATGATTCCTAACAAAAGAGAGGAAATTCCCACTCCCTCCGCGGCTTATGCACACAGTCACCTCAAAGGCATAGCACACAAAATACCACCCTTAGACAGTGGTGCAGACATTTTGCTGTTGCTTGGAAGAGACATTTTGAGAGTTCACAAAGTGCGCAGTCAGATCAATGGTCCGCACAATGCACCATACGCACAGAGACTGGACTTAGGCTGGGTGATAATAGGAGATGTGTGCTTAGGCAATACTCATAAGCCTTCCCAAGTCTCTACCTTTAAGACTCACGTTCTATCGGATGGAAGGCCAACTCATTTTTCCCCGTGCGAAAGCCACTTTACTGTCAAGCCAGACACCAGTCTCTTAAATCGACACTTAGTACTTGGTGGTTCAAACATAAAGGACAGAACACAAAACAGAACTATAGGAAACAATGTTTTCTGCCAGACCAAGAACGACAATAAGCTTGCACCCTCCATGGAAGATCTGCACTTCCTGAATATCATGGACAATGAGTGTTTCCAGGATGAGTCACAAAGCTGGGTGGCTCCACTGCCATTTCGCCAGCCCAGAGCATTGCTGCCTAACAATCGCCGCTACGCACTCAGTCGCCTCAAGTCACTTGAACGAACTCTAGACAAAAACCCAAAAATGAAAGTTCACCTGATAGACTTTATGCAGAAAATGTTGGACAATGGGCACGCGGAGCTCGCACCCCCAGTACAAGAGAACAAAGAGCGTTGGTACCTGCCCTATTTCGGAGTGTACCATCCTCAAAAGCCGTCACAAATCCGAGTGGTATTTGACTCCAGCGCGCAGTTTGAAGGTATGTCGCTCAACACAGTGCTGTTATCAGGACCTAATCTGAACAACAGTCTATTAGGTGTGCTAGTGAGGTTCAGAAAACATCCAGTCGCAGTAACCGCAGATATCCAGCAGATGTTCTATTGCTTCCTGGTGCGTAAGGACTGCAGAGATGTACTGAGGTTTGTCTGGCACAAAGACAACGATCCACAGAAAGAGCTCGTGGATTACAGAATGTGCGTGCATGTATTTGGAAACAGCCCCTCGCCTGCTGTGGCCACATATGGTTTGAGGAGGGCCGCGCAAAAGGGAGAAGCCAAATACGGGTCAGATGTCCGCAATTTCATTGAGCATGATTTTTATGTGGATGATGCTTTAAAGTCTGTCCCCACCGAACAGGATGCTATCGACCTCCTGAAACGGACACAAGACATGCTAGCAGACTCAAACCTTCGCCTCTTAAAAATAGCATCAAATAAGGTTGAAGTGATGGACGCATTCGCACCTCAAGACCGAGCCAAGGATCTCCAAAATCTGGATCTGTTCAAGGATGAACTCCCAGATCAGCGCAGTCTTGGAATAAAGTGGAATATAATGGAGGACTATTTCACTTTTCACATTCCTCATGCTGAAAAGCCATACACACGAAGAGGAGTCCTTTCAACTGTGAACAGTGCGTTTGACCCGCTTGGGTTTTTGGCCCCAGTCACCGTTCGAGGACGTCTGCTTCTAAGAGAGTTGTCGCTACAGACAACAGAGTGGGACTCACCTCTCCCAGAGGATCTGAGAGGCAGATGGATAGAATGGCAACAGTCCCTCCAATGCCTCAGCAAAGTCAACGTTCCACGCACTTACACTAAGATGTCACTGTTACAGGCTAAATGTGTAGAACTTTGTGTCTTTTCAGATGCGTCCATGAAGGCAATATGTGCAGTTTCATACCTCAAGGTCACCACTGGGGATGGCAAGACAGAGGTTGGGTTTGCCCTAGGTAAGGCACGACTCGCTCCACAGCCAGAGCTCACTGTACCTAGGCTCGAACTCTGCGCCGCAGTAATGGCGGTTGAAATGGCAGAGGTCATATGTGAAGAGATTGATCACCCCATAGACAAAACTAGTTTCTATACAGACAGCAAGGTGGTTCTTGGTTATATTCACAACCAATCCAGACGTTTTTATGTCTATGTAAACAATCGTGTGTGTCGTATTAGAGAGTCAACTACTCCAGAGCAATGGCATTTCGTTACGACCGACCAGAATCCTGCTGACCACGGCTCACGATCAGTTCCAGCCGCTGAGTTAGAACACACAACATGGTTCACAGGTCCAGCGTTTCTCCAGTGCCCTTCATACATCCATCTAGAGCAGACTAATTACAAACTGCTGGACCCAGACAACGACGCAGAGGTGCGCCCAGAGGTAAAGACACTTTGCACTAACATAACAAAGGAAGTTTTGGGCTCAGGACGCTGGGAGTGTTTCTCCACATGGCGCTCACTTCGGAAAACCATGTCAAACCTGATTCACATCGCACAATGCTTTTCACAATCAAACGTTGAGCCAAACTGTAAAGGATGGCACATCTGTAAAACGGCCATCACCCCAGAACTGTTAGATCAAGCAGAGACAATGATCATTAAAAATGTGCAGTTTGAAACATATGCAGACGAGATAAAGCGGATCTCTGAAAAACAGAACCTCCCAAAAAACAGCCCGCTGGTAAAACTAAACCCTGTGATTGGAAGTGACAATCTGCTGAGAATTGGTGGTCGCATTAATCGCGCGGGGCTGGGAGTAAAAGACACCAACCCTATTATCTTGCCAGGCAGTCACTACATCACTACCCTCCTTGTGCGCCACCACCATGAGAAAGTAAGCCATCAAGGCAGGCATTTTACAGAGGGCGCTGTCCGAGAGAGTGGCTTGTGGATTGTAGGAGGAAAAGGATGTATTAGCAGAGTCATAAGTAAATGTGTGACATGCAAGAAACTGAGAGGGAAGTTTGAAGAGCAATTAATGAGTGATTTGCCCGTAGATCACCTCCAAGTTGAGCCCCCCTTTTCTTACGTAGGCATGGACATGTTTGGCCCATGGGAAGTAACTACAAGGCGTACAAGAGGGGGACAAGCAAACAGGAAGCGGTGGGCAATATTATTCACGTGCCTGTGTACAAGAGCTGTCCACATTGAAGTAGTGGAGGAGATGAGCTCTTCAAGTTTCATTAATGCACCGAGGCGTTTCTTCGCCCTCCGAGGACCCGCAAAACAACTGCGCTCGGACTGCGGCACTAATTTCATTGGTGCTCACAAAGAGATGGCCACAAATGCACCAGAGAAGGACAAAGTGCAACACTTTCTGCAGGACCAGAAGTGTTCCTGGGTTTTCAATCCTCCCCATTCTTCCCACATGGGGGGAGTATGGGAACGGATGATTGGTTTAGCACGGCGAATACTTGATAACATGCTGCTGCAAACTGGTCGTGTTCAACTCACTCATGAGATCTTGATCACATTTCTTGCGGAAGTCACAGCTATACTGAATGCACGACCGTTGTTGCCAGTATCATCAGACCCAGAACATCCTCACATTCTCTCACCGGCGATGCTGCTGACACAAAAAAATGGAGTTGTACCCACCATCTGTGATGATGTAGGACCCAAAGAAATGCTCAGAAGCCATTGGAAGCGGGTTCAGTTCCTTGCAGACACCTTCTGGAGCAGATGGCGCAAGGAATACTTGCACAGCCTCCAAATTCGTCAAAAGTGGCACCACAAGAACATTGACATTAAACAGGGAGATGTTGTTCTCCTCAAGGACAAACAAACAAGAAGAAATGAGTGGCCAATGGGCGTAATTGAAAAGACAGTTGCGAGTGAAGATGGAATCATCAGAAAGGCCAAAGTTAGAGTTGCTTCCAAGGGGAATGTTAAGACTTATTATAGACCCATTTCTGAAATGGTTTTTCTGTTATCTAGTGATGTTTAGATATCTGTTGTGGTATCCCTAAGATACCAGGCGGGGAGTGTTCTGACTGTTGTCAAATTTGTACATGTTTGATTTGTTTGGTTAGTGCACTGGCCCTTTAAGAGAAAGGCATGGTCCGTGTGCAGACGGGGGAAGTGTAAGAAAGAATCAGACAATCGACTGAATGTGATCTATGCTGTGATTTATGCTGTGAAAGGCTGATAAAAAGGCATTCCCTGTGAGTATGCATTATTGTTTGGCACTTTTATGTTGATTAATAGCAGTTGATTAGATGCTGTTTTACGCGTGCTAATTTATGGTTCGTAGACAGTTGTTTGGTGTTAGCATTAGCACTTGGTCACGCAGCTCCTCAAGTAATTATTTAATTTGTCACTCATATATACTGTATTTTGTTGTTACAGTTTCACACCTGCCATATAAAGCAAAGTCTAAACCCACTCTGGCGTCAGTGACTTTTGTGTGGAGGTGTTTAACTCCTGGATAGTAGAAAGTGGTTCTACAAGGCCAGTACAGAACCCAATGTCAAAATATTTGCATGGCTTACAGTCCTACATTGGATTTGCATGTTTTTCTGGTTACATTTAATAATAAATACATTTTACAGTGTTTATTTATCGATAAAATACGTTAAATGTCACCGTTATTATTAGCTGGCCCGGAAACAGCAGGGGTGTCCAAATTCAGAGGCTGCTTCCACCTGAGGACCCGCCCTTCGCGGTCTAAAGAAAGCCGGGTAATACGTCATGAGTTTCCTCGGTGGAGTGAAACTCAGCCGTCTGCTCCTTGCTATCTAAAATATAACCGGGCGCTGGCGTAAACTCTCGACCGTCTCACACTTTCTTTAATTAGTTTTCTGTTTGATGTTTATTCAGCTGTGTGAAAACCCCAGAGGAACTCACCCGAGGGATTAATAAAGTTAAATTTAATTTAATCTAATAACTTTAATCTCAGCCAAACCGAACAAATAAAACACTGAAAAAGCCAAACAATAACATTTTTAAGTTATCAAAGTGACTTATATATCATGTTATATATGATATCATTCTCAACTGAAAACATGTTAAAAGTTGGGGGTTTTTTGCGACCCAGAAAGAGAAATAAGAGTAATATTAAAACTAAGTCGCTGTGCTATGAATTCTGCAATATGGTTTTTCAATTTTGTTGTCCAGGTGGAAATTCGGGAGAACAGTGGCTCCGGGATTGTACCGGAAAAATCAGGAGGGTTGGCATGTATGGTTGTGGCAACATCACTAACCTTGTCAAACACCTCAGAGTAAATCATATCACAGAATATGAGGCGCATATGTTGAGACGAACTGAAGAGGAGGAGAGGGACAGATGCTGCTAGGGCGAGACAGACCTCTCTCATGGAGTCCTTTAGTGCTGCAGGCAGGCAAGGTGTTCAAATAGGCACAACTTCAGTTTTTTTTATTTCTATATGATGAACTCTGCATTATTAAGTGATAAGAACAAGTAATCTGATGTCCTGTAATCATTATGACACTATAATTTGAGATACAATAGATAAAATACGTTTTTGTATAAAGTATCGGTATCGTCGATACCACCCTGAATATTTCTTGGTATCGGATCGGAAAGGAAATCAGTGGTATCGCACATCACTACTGAATGAACCAGCATTGCAGCCATGGGTCATAGTGAGCGTCACAGGGAAGGTTGAACTGCACCTGTATGGCCGGAGTCGCGGAGACCTGCACCTATGTCGCTGCTCTTCTGTTTAAAGTAGAAGCAACAGTTTTGATCCGTGGCTCGAGGACTGTTACAGATGAACCTGCATACTGGGTTTTGCTGGGTAATATGACCAAGATACAGTCAGTGGTCGGCTATAAGATAGACTTCTCCTCTTCAGCTGCCCCAAAAAAGGTTCTCAATCAAAACATAAACAGACCATCTATAGTGACAGGTAAAAAAAGCCATCCTCATCCTCAGAAAAGAAAAATTCCACCTGCTACTGTGGAGGAGTTGTCTCAACTGATGGGAAGCATAGTTCTGTTCTGAATAACCCATAATGTTTTATTTAGGGGGTCTACATTTGTGTCTGAAGTGCATTGCCATGTAAATAATTTGCATTTACTGAATATGTACTTACTAAGTAACACTGTTCAAAAGTTGAATAAAGAAACAAATGTTTGCCTTTTTTTTCTTTTTAAATCAAAACCACTTTGTAGAACGTCACATCAGTTACAGAGTAGAATCCATGTCATGTATAGTTTACAAATGACAAAATGTTCACATATAATCATGACAGTGTTTAAATTACAGAGTGCTCTCACCCACTACGAGCACTCTGTAATTTACTCTCTTTTGAAAATTTATCACTAGAAGACTTTTAAGAGTATTTAACAAGAGCATTTTTCCCTGGTTTTACTACCACACTCGGGCACATGTTCACTAAAACACAGCAAACCTTCACCATCTTATCCAGAAGGGTCACCTCTTCACCCTCACATGGAAGAAGTAATCTGATTGGCATGGTGGTATGTAACATGTAGTTTGAAGCAGGGATTTCGTGGTGCCCCATGTGTAGCGTTGGAACCCAGTCAGGATTTGTTTCATCCATTTCATAGGCTGGTTTGCCTGCAATAATGAAAAACAATTAGCAAGTCTATAAATAGAACGTATACAATAATTATAATTCTACAACTGTTTATAACTTGCATAGTTCATATTTCTGTATAGTTTTCATATTTATATCCTGTTCATAGCCTTGTACACCCACTACAGCCTCTACATACTTATAGCATATTCATAACATACCTTCATACCGTGTACATTGTAACACCCATAATAGACCCATATTTTGTACCCTCATACCTATAACAGACCCATTTCTGTAATATATCTATATTATGGCTAAAGAACTTCTGGATGGATGCAAACTGCATTTTGTTGCCTGTACTTGTGACATGTGCAATGACAATAAAGTTGAATTGAATTCTATTCTATTCTATGTCTCCAAAATCACTCATTAGGATGTTTGTTCTAATTTGCTATGACCTCAGAGCGCATTAAAAATAAAACTAATAGGCTATAAAGAGTAATATGAACTTATTTAGGTCTTACCTGAATGAAAGTGTCTGGAGCACCAACAGATATCTGTGGATGGTAGAGAACTGGGTATCAGCTCGTCTCACAGCTGCTATCCAGGCGATCTAACATTACAACTAACAACACAGCAAGTGCAAACTATTGCTGATGCTTTTGCTCCTTTAGCCTTTTGTTTGGCCTGCTAAAATGGCGCCTCGGCGGCCACACCCCCTCCCGTGACATCACGCTTCAAAGCGCCCCTTCTTTGTCTTCTTCTTCTTATTTATATTGTTTATCGGCAAACAACGAAATGGTGCTTTACCGCCACCAACTGGTGTGGAGTGTGGACCGAAATGTCCAACAAAAAAAAACATTCAAATCCTCCCAAACTGGAGGAGGATTGTCCTAAAAACCAAAATATGGTGTTAAGATATTCATTGTGTGTACTCATGTTGTATAGTGTTTAACTGCATTATGGTTACTGTGGTTTAACAGAGACAGTATTTTAGTTGTCACCACAAGGAGGCACTGTTTCATTGTAAGAGCACGGATGCTGCATCATCACGCCCCTAAGAAAAAAAAAAGTATACCACAACGAAAATGGCACCCATGAGAAAAGTTTTACCGGGTGTTGATGAGGAATAAAGTTCCCAAAATATTAAGGACATTTTTGCCTCCGTCGTCATTTTCCTTCGACCGCTGTCGATGCTGCAATACTCAACATATGGCCTCATAACTTTCACTTCTCGAGTACTTACAAAATAAATCAACCAAGTCCAGTTTCACTTTCATATCGCCAAGGTTTTTGATCAATTGTCTTCTTTCTGCGTCATGTTTTTGACAATGCAATAAAACATGTGCAATTGTTTCCTGTTGTCTATTGCAGTCACACTCCCCTGTACAGTGTTTTCCTATTAAAAAAAACATGCTATTCAAACCAGTGTGTCCAAATCTAAGTCGAGATATAACTGTCTCCTCTCTCCTGTTCCTTCTTGTGCTTCCCCTATTTTCCTTTGGATTTTGTGAAACCATCGGCCTTTCCTCTCTTCCTCCCATTGCTTTTGCCATCTTTCTTTCATTTTGTGCCGTATTCTACTCTGAATTTCTGTCCTACTAACACTGATACCCATATCCGCCAATGGTCTCCACTGCACCACTGTGCCAGCCACTTCCTTATAAATGCTCAGTGCCACTTTGTAGCCAGGGTGTATAACATGAACTGGGTTTCCCTGGTTAGATGCGGTTTCCTCTCTGCGCTCAGCTTAATACAATGACCACAGTAAGAGCACAGACATGGAACCCCATAATGATGGCATGTTGTGGCCTGCAGTGAGTCATATTTAGAACACCATAATAACTACACAAATAATAGCAACAACAACAACATTTTTTATTTAACATTTATTTATTTAAATCATCAGCATGACAAAATGTTTATTTAAAAAACACAAGAAAATGGGTTTACACAAGAAAATGATCACACTGTGACAAATTTGCTTTTCCATCCATGTCACTGAGCGAAGAGAAGCAAAGATGTGAAGTCACACAGTGTTTCTAGTTTCTAAATTAATTGGTGAATATCGCTTTCACTGGGATGACGGCAGATGTTCAGACTTAGTGTGAGCAAATGCAGCGGGGGATCAAATAATTATTTCCCCCTCTCCATATATCCAAGGTCTGTACTACAAAAAGAGATTAACAGTTTAGTGAGCTATGTTGAGCTTTAAGCTTTCTGTGTCATGAAAGTGGATCAGCTTTAACTTTGCTGGATCACTGTGTTAATTTATGTTACACACAAATCATGGCAGGTAACGTTCAAAGATTCGATTTGCAACTGATTGTAAGCGCCATATTTTTACTGATTCTTATATTTAGAGGATCTTTAAAGTAAACTATAGATTTTCTGCAGTAGGACTATGTTTTATACATAGTTGCAGCAGTGCAAACTGTGCTTTGCATTATCACTGGAGTTCGCATGGAATCCGAATCAGAATCAGAATGGGTTTATTGCCAGATGTTGATGTTTACAACATTAGGAAATTGCTGCGGTGCTTCAGTGCAGACAATAAGAATTAAAGTGCTATGTAGAAAGAAAGATATGTGCATGAGATATACATGAGATATATACATGAGAATAAGAATTATGAGTGCTACGTAGAAAGATATATACATGAGTGCAGGTGGTGATCAGTGCCAAACATGAAATGATGCAGTGACACAGCGTAGGGTCATGTGTTAGTCGCGGGGACAATCATGTGGTTATTGTTCATGTGTCCAACAGCAGAGGGGAAGAAACTGTTCTTGTGGCGAGAGGTTCTGGTGCGAATGGACCGGAGCCTCCTGCCTGAGGGGAGCAGGTCAAACAGACTGTGTCCAGGGTGAGAAGGGTCAGCTGAGATCCGGGCTGCACGCCGCAGTGTCCTGGAGGTGTACAGGTCCTGCAGAGATGGGAGTCTGCAGCCAATCACCTTCTCAGCAGAGCGCACAACACGCTGCAGTCTCTGTTTGTCCCTGATAGTGGCTCCAGCGTACCACACGGTGATGGAGGAGGCGAGGATGGACTCGATGATTGCAGTGTAGAATTGCATCATCGTCCGTGTTGGCAGGTTGAATTTCTTCAGCTGCCTCAGGAAGTACATCCTCTGCTGGGCTTTCTTGATGACGGAGGTGATGGTGGGCTCCCACTTCAGGTCCTGGGTGATGGTGGTACCCAGGAAGCGGAATGAGTCCACAGAGGTGATGGGGGTGTCAGTCAGGATGATGGGGGGGAGTGGGGCTGTGTGCTTCCTGAAGTCCACAATAATCTCCACTGTCTTCTGGGCATTCAGCACCAGGTTGTTGTGGCTGCACCAAGACACCAGACGTTCAACCTCCCTCCTGTAGGCAGACTCGTCCCCGTCCGAGATGAGCCCAGATGGTGTCATCTGCGAACTTGATTAGCTTGACAGACTGGTGGGTGGAGGTGCAGCAGTTGGTGTACAGGGAGAAGAGCAGAGGAGAAAGAACACAGCCCTGAGGGGAGCCGGTGCTGATGGTCCGGGAGTCCGAGACATTCTTTCCCAGCCTCACGTGCTGCTTCCTGTCCGTCAGGAAGTCAGTGATCCACCGGCAGATGGGATCAGGCACATTCATCTGGGAAAGCTTGCCTCGGAGATGGTCTGGAAGGATGGTGTTGAAGGCAGAGCTGAAGTCCACAAACAGGATCCTGGCGTAGGTTCCTGGGGAGTCCAGATGCTGCAGGATGTAGTGTAGGGCCATGTTGATGGCGTCGTCTACAGACCTGTTGGCTCTATATGCAAACTGCAGGGGGTCCAGGAGGGGGGCCGTGAGGGTCTTGAGATGGGAGAGAACTAGGCGCTCAAATGACTTCATGACCACAGATATCAGAGCCACGGGTCTGTAGTCATTTAGTCCAGTGATCCTAGGTTTCTTGGGGACAGGGATTATGGTAGAGGACTTGAAGCAGGCAGGCACATGACATGCCTGCAGTGAGGAGTTGAAGATGCCAGAAAACACTGGGGCCAGCTCGTTTGCACAGTGTCTGAGGGTGGCAGGAGACACACCGTCTGGGCCGGGAGCTTTCCGAGCATTCAGACTCCTAAACTGCTTCCTCACATCTGCTTCATGAATATGAAGAGTTGTGGTCGGAGGAGGTAGTGTGAAATCCTCTTTTGTGTGGGGTGAGAGGGCGGGTGTTGCAGGTGAACAGTTTGAAGGTGGTGATGGCTCTATGGAGGGGGGAGAGGTGGGGGAATGAGTGTCCAAAGTGCCTCTATTGTTGGGGTCGTTGGAGGTGTGAAGGCTGCCTGATGGCTCGTCAAAACGGCAGTAGAAGTTGTTAAGGGTGTTGGCTAAGAGCAAGTCATCAGTGGAGTGGGGGGTTTTAGGCTTGTAGTTTGTAATATTCCTAAAACCTTTCCACACAGAGGCCGAGTCATTCTCTGAGATCTGCTGCCGCATCTTCTCAGAGTGCTGATGTTTGGCAATGTCCACTTCTTTAGTGAACCTGTACTTGGCCTCTCTGTAGCAGTCCCTGTCTCCGCTTCTGAACGCCTTACTCTTTTCCAGCCACAGCTTTTTGAGTTTAGGAGTAAACCAGGGTTTGTCATTGTTATAACTCACCCTGGTGCGTGATGGCACGATGCTGTCCTCACAGAAGTGGATATAGGAGGTGACAGTGTCCGTAAACTCGTCCAAGCTGTTAGAAGCAGCCTTCATTGTGTCCCAGTCTGTAGACTCCAAACACGTGCGAAGCTCCTCCACAGCCTCGTTGCTCCACAGTTTTTTAGTCCTCACGACAGGTTTGGAGAGCTTCAGCCTCTGTCTGTACGCGGGGATTAGGTGGATCATGACGTGGTCAGAAAGTCCGAGTGAAGCGCGGGGCACCGCGCGATAGGCCCCGCTGATCGTACTGTAACAGTGGTCTAATGTTCTCTCCTCTCTGGTCGGGCATTTAATATGCTGCTTATATTTTGGAAGCTCATGGCTCAGATTGGCTTTGTTAAAGTCCCCAAGAGCAATGATGAGAGAGTCCGGGAATCAATTGGTGAAGCAGAAAGTTTATAATAAATGTTGTTTATATGTGGTTTTAATCTGTTGCAGAGTCCCTTTTACAGTTCTGGAATCGCAGCTAGTGCAAAGATTAGGGTATTTATCACTGATCAATCAGTAAAATTGATTTCACTTTGATCTGGCAACAAACTGATCTGATTTTTTTGCAGAAGAGGCATATGATGCTTGAATCCCCATTTTTATGTGAAGGCACACAGAGCCTAAAGCAGAAAGCTGATGAAAAAAGTTAATGACCACTGCTGTAACTATAGCCCTGTGGACTCATCTGTTTATTTAGTTCTTTTGCAAATGGTTCAGTTTATTTCTGTGGTGCTAATGCTTAAGAGATTTTGACCTAGTTAAGGTGTTGCTTAACCTGTTGAGCTGCTACTTGTTTCCTCGTGCTTCCTACGCATTGTTTCATGTACCTGCAACAAGGCAGCCTTCCACAGCTCCACACTGACTCTGCCTCCAACAGTCATGGTTGTCTGTCTAGCACTTTCCTTTAGCTTCATATATGTTTGGATAAAGGTTTTGTAAACAAAGGATGCTTTCAGAAATATAAATGATTGGAACAATGACCCCAAACATACAGCCAAAAGTCATTAAGAACTATCTTAAGTGTAAAGAAGAACAAGAAGTAATGGAAGTGATTGTATGGTCCCCCACAGAGCCCTGATCTCAACGTCATCGAGTGTGTCTGGGATTACATGAAGAGACAGAAGGATGTGAGGAAGCCTACATCCACAGAAGATCTGTGGTTAGTTCTTCAAGATGTTTGGAACAACCTACCAGCTGAGTTCCTTCAAAAAATGTGTGCAAGTGTACCTAGAAGAATTGATACTGTTTTGAAGACAAAGGGTGGTTACACCAAATATTCATTTGATTTAGATTCCATTGTTGAAAGCATTCTTTGTTTACAACATTGTTTCTCACCTGCCTAAGACATTTGAACAGTACTGAAGCTCAAATGCAAGAAAGCCGTCCTACATATTTGTTTTATATGCACAGTGAATATTGTGGTCACAAATAATTCCTGGAATGTGGCTGGAGGCCAAGGAAATGCCATCCATAGTAAGCATCTGACTAGACACCATATTTCTAATATTTTTAGGGCAGAGAACAAGAACAATAGTTTTATCTGAATTTAGAAGCAGGAAATAAGAGGGCATCTAGGTCTTTAAGTCTTTAAGACATTCCTAGACTTTGACTAATTGGTGTGTGTTATCTGGCTTCATGGATAGATAAAGCTGGTATCATCTGCATAGCAATGAAAATGTATGTTAGGCCTTCACTCAATACTGCCTAAGGGAAGCACAGAACCCTGGAACAAATGATTAATGTTCGCTTGTGAAGAAGAATCCCCATTTACATGAGCAAATTGGTGTCTGCTAGATATGAGATAGATATTTATATTTTCATAACATCAGTTTGGCTCACTGGGGGAGATTTTGCATAACCTTTTTTCATCAAACTTTTCTGAGATTGTTAGATGGATATGAACATTAAGTTACTATTGCTGCGGCTTTGGATTAGGTGATAGACTAGATTAAAAAAAGAAATAGAGCATATTAACTAATTATTATAAAGTTATTGCAATTACTTTACAATTTGTGCTGTGTTAACTGTATCTCATAGAAGTATTGTAAATCACAGCACTTGCACTGAGATACATTTAAAACATTGGATAAAGTTACAAGTTACAGTAGATTATATACGAGTCCCCAGATAGAAACCGCAACTTAAAAAAAATATCACATCATAATTTCTATCTTTTCTCATTTTGAACCACTGTAACTTAGATATTTGCTTGATATTTAAAGACCCTGCAAATACCTACACAGGCTGAGTTCAAGTAACTCACTCAACCACTTCTGTGGGCATATGCTGGCTGTGTTTGACCTATATGCAACTCTCACTTTTAAACTTGGAAAAATAGGATTTATTTTACAGTAAAGAATTTAACATGTCACTGCAGGAAATAGAGGTATAAAAAATGGCTTATGGAGACACTTGAATGGAACAGAGCTATCATTCACTCCATGATTTACACCTGTGGTCGCAAGCCCAGTCAGAATTTCTGCAATGAAAATGATTTACAACACAGTTATCCGTAACAGTAGGTATTTATTTTCAGAAGGTGGTTTTGGGGGAGGCACACAAGTGCATTTACTTGTGCACTGTAGGTAGGGTTAGGTCATGGCATAAAGTGTCAAAAGCTGGTTAGCAACTGTATGTCAGGTTAAGGCTGTGTGCAGGCAGGAGTGGAAGTAGAAGGACCCAAAGTGCAGACACTCGGAGGCGGAAAGTAGCTCAAAACTCAGCTTTTATTGCTGGATGGCAAAAAGTAACAAAAATCCAAATAAACTTACATGACCAGGCAGCCGGACCACACAGCATAAACGAGAGTAGATCACAACACAGACACAAAGAAACAGGGCTTAAATACATAGAGGGAGCAATCAGGGAATGGGTAACAGGAGGGAAACACAGCTGGGGCAAATCAGGCCTAACGAGACAAGGGGAAGCAAAACCAGACACATTAACATCAGACATGGACTTTCAAAGTAAAACAGGAAACATAACACAGACTCACAGGCAGGCACTATAACAAAGGGAACAGAGACGTGGGACCAGGGCAGACACAGACACTAACTGGATGTGGGGATACAGCAGACAGGGGAGACAGCAACTATGGAACACAGAAAGAAAACCAGAACACTAAAACTCTAACCAAACCCCACCCAGAGAACCTAAACTAAGAATGATCCTAAAACCCATTAAGCAAAGCTAGAATATAATGAAATAACAAAATCAAAGAACCAAAAACACAAAACACTGGGTCAACGACCCAGGGACCCTAACACTGTATTTTACAAGCTGTTGGTTTAAATGATAAATTTATTGATTTACTGATCTAGTGCTTTTCTACTAGAGCTGGGCGATATAACGATAACGATATGTATCGCGATATAACTTTTACTCGATAGAGAAATTAAACTATCGCGATAGACCTCGCCGCTCTTGTCCTCTTAAAAAAAAAAAAGAAAAAAAAAAGTCATCCAATCCAAATTAAGTAGCGCAGAGCCGAACCAATCACAGCCGCAGCGTCACGTCACGTGACTTGTTACGTACAGCACAAGTGCCAAGGCGCACGTGCGTATTTGTTTGTGAAGCAGCTAGCAGCTAACCGCCGTGTCGACTGGGTGATGGAGAAAATGAGTGCACCAAGTAGAGAAAAATCAACCGAGAGAACGGAAGAGAACACAGATGACAGCTCGAATGCCGAAGAGATTGTCGAAAGGAAGGGCCGGAAAAGTTCCGTAGTGTGGAGATATTTCGGCTATTTGAAGTCCGACAAAAAACAGAGTAGCACGCACTGTAAGTTGTGCCGACAGCATGTTCCCACCAAGACTGGAAATACAACTAACCTGTTTCATCACCTGAAGCAGTGCCACCCACAAGAGCACGCTCAATCTCTGACTGAAAGTGCTAATTTGTCATCGAAAACAACCGGGGGAATCCCTGCGAAGCAGCAATAGTCAATTGAGTCGGCTTTCTCCAGCGTCTTACCATATGACAAAAAAGCTAAGAGACATAGCGACATAACGAATGCCATAGCCTACTGTCTTGCTAAAGACATGCTACCAATAAACACGGTCGAAAATGAAGGATTCAAGCAGCTAATTAAGGTACTGGATCCTCGTTACCAACTCCCTGGACGTAAACATTTCTCTCAGATAGCGCTTCCAACGCTATATAGAGAGTGCCGTGAGGCTGTTGAGAAGGAGCTACAAACTGTATCGTTCTTCGCTACTACATCCGACATGTGGTCAAGTCGCAAGTCAGAACCTTACCTTAGCCTTACTGCCCACTATATCGACCAAGACTGGAATCTGAAAAGCAAATGTCTTCAAGCTGCCTACCTTCCCGACGACCACACGGGTGAAGTAATTGCATTAGGACTGTCAGAAGCGCTTGCATCCTGGGGACTGAGTGAAGACAAACAAGTCTGCATCACAACCGATAGTGGGACAAATATAGTGAAGGCCACATCCCTGAATAACTGGACCCGGCTGCAGTGCTTCGGACATCGACTTCACTCAGCTATCGGTAAGTTGGGAAGCAGAATAAAATTAAAAATGCCTCTTTTAATTGTGTTTTTGAGCCCATGTAAACATATTAAAGGCTAGAGATCTAAATCACTTCAATGGTTATTGTTAAAAAATAAACATCAGAAAGAATATTCTTCATGTCAGCCTATTTATTTGAGGTAATAGTTGCTGTTGGCATGCATAATAGGCAAATATTCAGTCACTCTTCAGTGTAAATCAAGTTGACAAAATGTGCCAAATAAAATTTAGAATTTTGGGGTTCTATCAGGATCCCAATTGGCTAATACAGAACCTCAGCTCTTTAAGAACAAGTGATGAAAACGTCAAACAATGATGTTGATAACACCAGCCTCTGTCACCTTTTTAAATATAAGAAAAAAAAATTTGGTCAGTCTGTCAGCAAAATTTAAAAAAGTAAAAGTACAATCATAGCAAGTAAATGTGTTTTCAGGGCAGTGAAATTTATTTGTGACTGGAAAAAAAAAATCAAAAATCTTAAATTAAATTCTGAGGTTAATATGTGCTATTATTTACCTTTTTATCCACAGAAAAAGCCGGCAAAGACAAGAGGATGGAGCGAGCTGTGGCCGTGTGTAAGAGAGTGGTGGCCACCTTCAGTTTCTCTTGGAAGAAGAAAAGGGAATTGGCTGCTGCTCAGGAGGAGCTTCACCTACCCCAGCACAAGTTAGTGACAGAGTCGCCCACCAGGTGGGGCTCACGCCAAAAAATGGTTGGGAGGGTTCTGGAGCAACATAAAGCTATCTCTCAGGTTCTCAGTGCAGATAAGAAGACCAGGCACTTGGTTCCCTCCTGGCAAGATCTAGATGTTCTGGAGTCTGTGCATGTGGCCCTGAACCCACTACTGGAATTCACAGATTCACTTTCTGGAGAGTGTTACGTGAGTGTGTCCTACCTCAAGCCGATGCTTCACCTTTTCAGAACACAGATTCTGAAACCATCTGAGGTTGAAACACAACTTACAAAAGACCTTAAGATGACAGTCATGACATACCTTGATGAAAAGTACAATGACCAGATTACAAATGAACTGCTTGATGTTGCAACCCTGCTAGATCCGCGCTTCAAAGTACAATACATTAATGCAGAACACGTTGATGCCATCAAAATGAGAGCAGTGTATGAGATGTTGGGGAAAATTGAGCACCCATCCACTTCAGCTGGAACGGAGGAAACAGAAGATGGTGGAGCTGCTGCAGTACTACCAACCCAGAAGAAACAGAGAAAGTCACTGGGCAGTTTCTTTAAGAAATCCCACCCCACCAGCACAGGGCTCACTGAGAAAGAGACAGTTGAAAAGGAGCTTGAAAAGTACTTGCTGGCACCTGATGCAGACAGTGAAATGGACCCACTTGAGTGGTGGAAAATCAACAACAGAAGCTTCCCAAGAGTTAGCTGCCTGGCAAAGCGCTACCTGTGCATCCCCGCAACCAGCAGCCCCTCTGAGAGGGTATTTAGTACAGGGGGTAATATTGTGACTTGCCACAGGGCCGCTTTAAAGCCTGAAGCAGTGGATAGACTTGTCTTCCTGTCCCACAACCTGTAGGCTTTTTTCAGACTAAAGTATATATATATATATATATATATATATATATATATATATATAGGGGTGTCAAATTATCACGTTAATTGCGATTAATTAATTACAATGCTATTTAGCGCGTTATGTTTTTTAATCTCGTTAATCTAATTTTTAATCTCTTGACGTCATTGATTTTGTATGAGAGTTGCTATGTTATAAAATCCGTTTTTATGTGCTGGGCTCCTTGTGCTTGACTTGTTGGGGGTGGAGTCACGTCGTGAGGTCAAGGTGAGAAGTGGTGATTAGCTTACAGTGTGGATATGGAGGCGCATCTGAGAGTTGTTGGCCCAATGAACGGGAAATTTGTATTTCATAAACGCCCCGACGGCACCATTGACAAAGGTAAAGTGGTCTGCCTAGAGTGTAAGAAGGAGTTTGCTTACCACCGAAGCAGCTCAAGTTTAGCCTATCACCTCAACGCAAAGCACCCAGCCGCGAGTGCAGCAACAGCTAGCAGTGAAGACGTTAGCAATATAGCAAGCCAGAGCAAAGCTTTTCGCCAAACAAAACTAGAGAATACCCCTCGTATGAGCAAGTCTGCGACCGACAGGCTGACTAATGTTATTGCCAAGTGGATAGCGATGAACTGTAGGCCGATAAATATAGTAGAGGACGAAGGATTGACAGAGGTGTTGCAAATTGCGTCCAATGACCCGTCATACAAGCCGCCGTGCAGGACTACAGTAACGACCAAAATCAGCAAAATGTACGACGGCGAAAAGAAAAACAAACTTGAGATTTTGGCGGAGGATTCTCCCAACTGTGTTGCTATAACCGGAGATCACTGGACCTCAGCTGGCAACCACAGCTATTTTGGGGTGACTGGACACTTTATTGATAGTGAGTGGAACCTCAACTCATTTGCACTGACCGTCATGAGAACAGAAACCAGGCACTTTGCTGATAAATGCGCCGAACAGTTCCTCAAGGTAGCAAATGACTGGGGTATTGAAAACAAGATATCCACCATTGGCACAGACAGCGCAGCAAACATGCTGGCTGCTATGAGAGCACTTCCATATGAGCACATCGCCTGCAATGCTCACATTCTCCAGAGGACCATCACGGTATGTCTCGATAGCAGTGGTTTTGTCGGTGTACTGGCAAAGTGCCGCAAGATTGTTGGTCATTTTAAACAAAGCCCTGCGAGTACCACAGAACTTAACCAACAACAAGTAGCACTCTGAAAGAAGAGCGATCTACTTATACAGAATGTACCCACCAGTTGGAACTCGACTCTCGCAATGGTCTCACGCCTCCTATGTAACCGAGAGGCTGTCCAGGCTACGTTGGACCAACAGAACCACAGGTTGGTCTTGCCAACCGAAGCTGAGTGGGCGAAACTGCAGAGGCTGGAGCTCCTGCTTGAACCATGCAAGTAAGTTCAAATAAACACCTTCCCATTTTA